>NC_134398.1:20743446-21055173 GCF_050003625.1 Haematobia irritans
CCGATCCGGCTGAAATTGGGTACATCGTGTTAGTATATGGCCTCTAACAACCATGTAAAACGTGGTCCATATCAGTCCATAATTATATATAGCCCCAATATAAACCGATCCGTAGAATTGGCTTGCGGAGCCTCTAAGAGAAGCAAATTTCATCCGAACCGGCTGAAATTTGGTACATGGTGTTAGTATTTGGTCTCTAACAAGCATGCAAAAATTGGTCCACATCGGTCCATAATTATATATAGCCCCAATATAAACCGATCCCTAGAATTGGCTTGCGGAGCCTCTAAGAGAAGCAAATTTCATCCGAACCGGCTGAAATTTGGAACATGGTGTTAGTATATGGTCTCTAACAAGCATGCAAAAATTGGTCCATATCAGTCCATAATTATATATAGCCCCCATACAAACCGATCACCAGAATTGACCTCCGGAGCCTCTTGGAAGACCAAAATTCATCTGATTCAGTTGAAATTTGGTACGTGGTGTCAATATATGGCCTCAAACACCCATGCAAAAATTGGTCGAAATCGGTCCATAATTATATATAGCCCCCATATAAACCGATCCCCAGATTTGACCTCCGAAGCCTCTTCGAAGAGGAAAATTCATCCGATTCGGTTGAAATTTTGTAAAGGGTGATACGGTCAAAATTTGGTCAAGGGAAAACGCGTGTAAATCGGTGAAATCGTTTATTTAAAAAATCAAATTAAATTTCTTTTTCAAGTTCAATTAGTATAAAATTCAGGAAAAATATTCAGTTAGGCTTTCGCTTTTCCAAATCCGAATTGCCGGGCCTCACGCTTGACACCTGCCATCAGATTTTGTACAGCCACCTTGTCCACCTTCTTCGCCACAGAAAGCCAGTTTGCCTTGAACTGCTGCTAGTCCTTAGCAGTTTTTTTGGTCTTCTTTAGGTTCCGCTTGACAATAGCCCAGTATTTCTCAATTGGGCGGAGCTCTGGCGTGTTGGGAGGGTTCTTGTTCTTGGGGACCACCTGCATGTTGTTGGCGGCGTACCACTCCATGGCCTTTTTACCGTAATGGCAAGATGCCAAGTCCGGCCAAAACAGTACGGAACAACCGTGTTTCTTCAGGAAAGGCAGCAGACGTTTATTCAAACACTCTTTCATAGCTTTCTTTCGGAAGCTATGAAAATGCTGCTTTTCAAGCCACAGGTACAGATGGCTTGCCAAACCAGATATTTCTTTGCGAACTTTGACAGTTTTATGTGCTTGAAAATATCTGCTACCTTTCCCCTTCCTTTTGCCGTATAAAACTCCTGTCCCGGAAGCTGCTTGTAGTCGGCTTTGACGTCGTCCATTACCACGCAGTCAAACTTCGTCAGCATCGTCGTGTACAGCCTCCGGGATCGCGCTTTGGCCGTCGTATTTTGTTTATCATCGCGATTTGGAGTCACTACCTTCTTGTAAGTCGATAGTCTGGCTCGTGTTTTGGCTCGATGCACGGTTGTAGACTATACACCCAGCTTATTTGCGGGATCTCGGAGAGAGAGGTTAGGGTTTCGCTTGAAACTACCGGTAACTCTCTTTGCCGTCTCTGCGGCTTCCGGTTTTCGATTTCCCCCCGATCCAGACTTCTTGGCTGTCGACAAACGTTTCCCAAACACTTTAATTACATTTGTAACGGTTGATTTGGCAACTTTTAGCGATTTTGCCAGCTTTGCGTGCGAGTAGCTCGGATTTTCGCGATGCGCGAGCAAAATTTTGATACGCTGCTCTTCTTGCTTGGAAAGCATTTTGACAACTGAAGAGTGAATTCCAAAATCAAAATAGGAGCAACATTCTACATACACACACCTTCAAAATGAGGGGTGTTCAGGTTTTTTAAACTCAAAATTGAAAGAAATACGTCAAGTTTATATTGACCAAATTTTGGCCGTATCAACCTTTATTCAATTTCATTTAGAAATGGATTTAGGTTTCATTAAATGTGTTTCGAAAATGTTCAAATTTATATTAATTTTCAATGAGTCTCAAATTGAAAATTGTTTGAGAATGTATTGCGTAGCAACAAAACTGAAATTTGTGTTGAATTCTATTATTTAGGGCAATATCTGGGTTTTGTTGAGAATTCGATTATCTCAAAAATTTCTTAACTTGAATCTTAGCTTTATCCTTTGAAGATATGTTTGAAAGTGTGTTGAATATGAGTGTTTCCCCAATGTGGTGTTTTTATTGGCATCTAACATTTTAACGATACCAGATAAAAATGTTGATATAGCTGTTTTTCACATTGGATAGGAAAATTTGAACTCACTCTATTGAAATTTTTGCTATCCATATAATGTACATGATTTTCCTCCCAAAACTAAATTATACACCTCCACCTATGAATCAGTTTTCTCACTTGTTTCTTATGAGTGAAATCGCAAACAAACTTACCGACACACAAATTTCTGCTAGAGCTGCTTTATGTCCATCCGTTCCAAGTCGTTAACAAAAATAGCCATGCATTTCTTATTGGTAGCGAAATTTCTGCTACCGATATGAAATCTATGGCATAAAGCACCTCTAGCGGAAATTTAAGTGTCGATAAGTTTTGAGGGGAGCAAAATATAATTAGTCGGTAAAAACCGTCCAAGGAATTTTAGTCACCCAAAGTTATCGACAAACCCACAGAAGTGATAACACAAGGTGCTATCGATAGTTTATCCTTATTCACCCAAGATGACCACCCTGTCTTAATGCCATTCACACAAGAATTGATTTTGTTTTAAAAATTTACGTACCAATAATACATTATTGCTATGTACACGGATGAAAAAGACTGTTTTTCATATGTTTGGCTATAAACATTATATGTTTGGAACACAAATTTTTAAACACAATATTTTTGAGTGCAAGCATATAATGTTCATAAACTAGCATAACATGTTTGGTACATATATGTTAATATGTTAGAACATATTATGTTTGGGACATAAAATGTTTGTAAATATAATATGCTTGGATGCAAACATATATTAATTTAGAAATAGCCTATAAACATATATGTGTTTAGTAGCTTGGAGCGCTATTTAACAGGGAGCGATATTGAATTAAGTTGGTGGTTGTTGCTTGTTATTACAAAATTAACATTTTATTTTCCCTTGGGCAGTTGATCAGCTACTTCTTTGATCCTTACAAACTGTGTGGTCCGCTGTCCGAATCCCCGTCCTGCAAAAGGTAAAATTAAAATAAAAAAATCATAAAATTGAATAATTTCTTCTACAATGTTTGTATTACAGAAAAAGGTGCTAAGAACTAAAAAATCTCGTGGAAGTGAGAAAGTTGTGAGGGAATATACAATTAGGCAGAAACAAAATTTTGAGCATTCAGGTCGAAAACCTATGTTGTTAGCACCTTTATTACCTGTTTATTTTCATAATTCATTATGATTGTAAATATATAAATAAATAAATAAAATTTTGAGCACAATATTGTTTGGGAGAATTTTTTTTAAGCATATAATATTTTTGGGTGCAAAATGCTTCCAAACATATTATATGTTCACATAATAACATATTGTTTTTTTTGGAAGACAACATTATTGAATTTGGATGCAAAAATACAAAATGTTTGGAACTTAGACTACCCAAACATATATTGTTTATACCAATATGCTTTCAAACATATTATATATTGGAAGAGATCAAACATATAAATGTTTGGGCAATACCCAAAAATGTATATGCTTGAAGCAAAATATGTTTGGGAGTATATGTTACAGAAGCGATTTTTTGTGAGGGTGTAGGCAATATTGTCAGAATTGGGGATTTTTCCCCAATTTTGCCAAATTTTTTCTTGAATTGGCACGAAATTTTTGAGTTGGGGATTTGGTGGCCAATTTCCATAAATTTGGGGATTTGTTGTGGGGATTCTTTTGAAATCAGTTCATTATAATAAATCGCGTTTACAATTATGTAATTTCCTTTTATTTGTATATTAGAAACAAAACAGCTTTGTCAAAATTTAAAACAAGTAAGGAAAGTCTAAAGTCGGGCGGGGCCGACTATATTATACCCTGCACCACTTTGTAGATCTAAATTTTCGACACCATATCACATCCCTCAAATATTTTGGGGGCTATATATAAAGGTTTGTCCCAAATACATACATTTAAATATCACTCGATCTGGACAGAATTTGATAGACTTCTACAAAATCTATAGACTCTAAATTTATGTCGGCTAATGCACTAGGGTGGAACACAATGTTAGTAAAAAAAATATGGGAAACATTTAAATCTGAAGCAATTTTAAGGAAACTTCGCAAAAGTTTATTTATGATTTATCGCTCGATATATATGTATTAGAAGTTTAGGAAAATTAGAGCCATTTTTTTAACTTTTCGACTAAGCAGTGGCGATTTTACAAGGAAAATGTTGGCATTTTGACCATTTTTGTCTAAATCAGAAAAACATATATATGGGAGCTATATCTAACTCTGATCCGATTTCAACCAAGCTACAATGCTAATTCTACTCTCTGTGCAAAATTTCAACTAAATCGGAGTTAAAAATTGGCCTCTGTGGTCATATGAGTGTAAATCGGGCGAAAGCTATATATCGGAGCAATATCGAAATCTGAACCGATTTCAACCAAATTTGGCACGCATAGCTACAATACTAAGTTTCAACTATGCAAAGTATCAACTAAATCGGAGCAAAACATTGGCCTCTGTGGTCATATGAGTGTAAATCGTGCGAAAGCTATATATGGGAGCTATATCTAAATCTGAACCGATTTCAATAAAATTTGGCACACTTGACAACACTACTAATTGTGCTCCCTGTGCATAATTTCAGCCAAATTGGGGTAAAACTCAGGCTTCTGGGACCGTATTAGTCCATATCGGGCGAAAGATATATATGGGAGCTATAGCTAACTCTGAACCGATTTCAATCAAATTTTGCGCACTTAACTATACGACCAAGTGTTATGCTTGTGCAAAATTTCAAGCAAATCAGGGTAAAATTCTGGCTTCTGGGTCCATATAAGTGCATATCGGGCGAAAGATATATATGGGATCTATATCTAAATCTGAACCGATTTCAACCAAATGTGGCACGCATAGCGACAATGCTAATTCTACTCCCTGTGCTAAATTTAAACTAAATCGGAGCAAAAAATTGGCCTCTGTTGTCATATGAGTGTAAATCGGGCGAAAGCTATATATGGGAGCTATATCTAAATCTGAACCGATTTCAATAAAATTTGGCATACTTGACTCTAGTACTAATTGTTCTTCTTGTGCAAAATTTTAAGCAAATCAGGGTAAAACTCTGGCTTCTGGGGCCATATAAGTCCATATCGGGCGAAAGATATATATGGGAGCTATATCTAAATCTGTACCGATTTCAATAAAATTTGGCACACTTGACTCTAGTACTAATTGTTCTTCTTGTGCAAAATTTTAAGCAAATCAGGGTAAAACTCTGGCTTCTGGGGCCATATAAGTCCATATAGGGCGAAATATATATGGGAGCTATATCTAAATCTGAACCGATCAAAATCAATAGGTATCTATTCTGAGCCAAAACACATGCTTGTGCCAAATTGGAAGTCGATTGGACTAAAACTGCGACCTAGACTTTGATTACAAAAATGTGTTCACGGACAGACGGACAGACGGACATGGCTATATCGACTCAGGAGCCTACCCTGAGCATTTTTGCCAAAGACACCATGTGTCTATCTCGTCTCCTTCTGGGTGTTGCAAACATATGCACTAACTTATAATACCCTGTTCCACAGTGTGGAGCAGGGTATAAACATGAAAACTAGCTCTTTATTCCACTTTGTGTATAAGGGTAAACGAGGGAGCATTTAGACAAGGAACGCAAATAGGATTTTATTTTAGGGGCCCCAGTGCGAATTTATTATAATTTAATCTGCATGGCTCAATTTTTAAATTATTAATGATTTTCTAAGGCTGAGACTATTTCTTTTAAATATTGCAATATCTAAATATACTAAAATATAAATTTATATTCTAAATTTCTTATACCCTCCACCATAGGATGGGGGGTATATTAACTTTGTCATTCCGTTTGTAATTCATCGAAATATTGCTCTAAGACCCCATAAAGTATATATATTCTGGGTCGTGGTAAAATTCTGAGTCGATCTAAGCATATCCGTCCGTCCGCCCGTCTGTTGAAATCACGCTAACTTCCGAACGAAACAAGCTATCGACTTGAAACTTGGCACAAGTAGTTGTTATTGAAGTAGGTCGGATGGTATGGCAAATGGGCCATATCGGTCCACTTTAACGTATAGACCCAATGTAAACCGATCCCCAGATTTGGCTTCCGGAGCCTCTAAGAGCAGCAAATTTCATCCAATCCGGCTGAAATTTGGTACATGGTATTATTATGTGGTCTCTAACAAACATGCAAAACTTGGTCCATATCGGTTGAAATTAGTGTTAGTACATGGTCTCTAACAACCATGCACGAATTGGTCCATATCGGTTCATAATTATACATAGCCCCCATAAAAACCGAAAAAATTCATCCGATCCGGTTGAAATTTGGAACGTGATGTTAGTATGTGGTCTCTAACAAACACGCATATCGGTCCATAATTATATATAGACCTCATATAAACCGTTTCCCAGATTTGATCTCCGGAGCCTCTTGGAGGAGCAACATTCATCCGATTCGGTTGAAATTTGGAACGTAGTGTTAGTATATGGCCGCTAATAACCATGAAAATGTTGTCAAAATTTTGTTCCTATAGAAAATTTTGTCAAATTTTGTTTCTATAGAAAATTTTGCCAATTTCATTTCTATAGAATATTTTGGCAAAATTTTGTTTCTAAAAATTTTGTCAACATTTTTTCTATAAAATATTTTAGCAAAATTTTATTTCTATACAAAATTTTGTCGAACTTAATAATATACGTATTTAATCGGCCTTTTTTAGTTTAATATATATCCCGTATGGACTACCTTGCAATTTAGAATACGGTGGTAGGAAGTTTTAAGATACCTTGCCATCGGCAAGTGTTACCGCAACCCAAGTAATTCGATTGTGGATGTCAGTCTTCAGTAGAAGTTTCTATGCAATCCATGGTGGAGGGTACATAAGCTTTGGCCTGGCCGAACTTACGGCCGTATATACTTGTTAGGATGTCAAATTTATATGGAGTGGCAAGAGTAGAAAAAAACAAATAAACAAGGCATTCGATATGGTCAACTATGCCACACTATTCGAGGACATCGAGAATACCTCCCTACAGGAAGGAATCAAGCATTGGGTTCTGAATTATCTGTGCGGACACCAGTCGTACGTGGTATTGAGGGACAAGAAGTCAAAACCCCGTAGAGTTAAACAGGGAGTTCCCCAGGGTGGGGTGATATCTCCGGCACTGTTAATCTCTACCTGTCCTCGATTCCACCCACTCCTGACGGCGTCGAGATTGTATCATATGCGGACGACTGCACAATTATGGCACCCGGGCCCATTGTTGATGGCATATGCGATGGATTGAACGTCTACCTCGCTGATCTTACCAGTTATTTCACTACAAGAAATTTGAGGATATCTCCCACCAAAACCTCAGCCACACTATTTACTACATGGACAGCGGAAGTACGCAGGCAGTTGAATGTCAGAGTCGACGGGAAAATAATTCCGACCAGAAATTACCCCAAGATTCTTGGGGCCACATTCGACAGCCTCTTTAAGTCGTCCGCCCAAGCCACTGCAATTTGCGATAAGCTCCGTGGTAGAAACAAGGCCTCAAGTCGCTTGCCGGCAGCACATATAAGGCAATTGGCCGGTCAGTGGTAAACTATGCAGCGCCAGTGTGCAACACGCAGTGGAATAACATACAGACCTGTCAGAACGCTGCCCTTAGAACTGGAACAGGATCTTTCCGCAGTACAACCCTGGGTCACCATTATGCGGAGACCAAGATCATCCCGGTGCGTCGACACAATTACATGTTGTCAAAGCAGTACCTTTTGGGTTTCTATCGAAGTCGTCATCCAAATCACCATCTTGTGGATAGACAATCTCCACCCAGGTTGATTTTCACCTTCTACAGCGCGAGATCCAGCGTTCAGACAGGTCTGAACAGGATTCATAAGGATACTGTAGTTGAAGCGGTAAGAAGCTAGAAGGTTAATCCTGTTCTCGGAGTCCGACCACCGCCCATAGCAGCGGAGGAGAGAGACCTCCCTAGGCAGACCAGGGTAGTTTTGGAACAACTAAGATCAGGCAAGTGCAGCTGCCTCAATTCCTACTTATCAGTGATTGATAGCAGCGTAGCTGACGTGTGCCCCATCTCAAGGGCCATATAACACTCGTCACCTTTTCGCTTGCCCAGCTAAGCCTACCCGTCTCACCACCAGATCACCCTGGATGCACTCCATCCTTGTCGCAGAGTTCCTTGATCTGGCTACTAATTGAACTACATAAGCATATAACAAAATGGATGAAACTACATCAAAAAATGTTACAACAAATAAACAAGGAAGAATGAAAATCTGGTAATAAGTTTCAATTTCTGAAATTTTAGAATTGTAACAAAAACAAAAATAACATAAATGTTGAATTTTGACAAAAATTTCCATAGAAATAAAATTTTAACAAAATTTTCTATAGAAATAAAATTTTGACTAAATTTTCTATAGAAATAAAATTTTAACAAAATTTTCTATAGAAATAAAATTTTGATTAAATTTTCTATAGAAATAAAATGTTGGCAAAATTTCCTATAGAAAAATAACAAAATAAAATTGTGGCAAAAATTTCTATAGAAAAAAAATTTTGTTGTTGTTTTTGACTTTAACTTTAAACCATGCATTGATTAAACTATAATCAACCCTTTTTTCGGAAGGTTCAAGTGTAGTTCACTTTGGGTTGAGTGAATTACCCCAATTTATTCTGCTAATTGGTTGATAGTTTTGCTGCAAGTAGAGGATGCTGATGAGGAATGTGGTAATTCCGAGACAACTGTACATCCAAACATCTTTGCCCAAATAAATTTAACGAGCATAATTTTCCTCTGTTGGTTAAGCTACACTTGTAGTTTAGTCAATGCATGGTTTTAAGCTGAAATCAAAAACAACAACAATGATTAAAGAAAAAAACCAACAATAACAAAACAAAATGAATGAAAAAAAATTGATAAAATTTTCTATAGAACTTAAATTTTGACAGAAGTTTTTATAAAAATAACATTTTGACAAAATTTTCTATAGAAATAAATTTTTTTTCAGAATTTTCTATAGAACTAAAATTTTGACAAAATTTTCTATACAAATAAAATTTTGACAAAATTTTCTATAGAAATAAAATTTTGACAAAATTTTCTATAGAAATAAAATTTTTAAAAAATTGTCTATACAAATAAAATTTCGACAAAAATTTTTTTAGAAATAAAATTTTGACAAAATTTTCTAGAGAACTTAAATTTTGACAGAAGTTTTTATAAAAATAACATTTTGACAAAATTTTCTATAGAAATAACATTTTTTTCAGAATTTTCTATAGCACTAAAATTTTCACAAAAATTTTCTTTAGAAAAAAAATAACAAAATTTTCTATTGAAATAAAATTTCGACAAAATTTTCTATACAAATAAAATTTTGACAAAAATTTCTACAGAAATAAAATTTTGACAAAATTTTCTATAGAAATAAAATTTTGAAAAAATTGTCTATACAAATAAAATTTCGACAAAAATTTTTTTAGAAATAAAATTTTGACAAAATTTTCTAGAGAACTTAAATTTTGACAGAAGTTTTTATAAAAATAACATTTTGACAAAATTTTCTATAGAAATAACATTTTTTTTCAGAATTTTCTATAGCACTAAAATTTTCACAAAAAATTTCTTTAGAAAAAAAAAATAACAAAATTTTCTATTGAAATAAAATTTTGACAAAAAATTTTTTAGAAATAAAATTTTGACAAAATTTTTTATAATAATAAAATTTTGAAAAAATTTCTATAGAAATAAAATTTCGACAATTTTCTATAGAAATAAAATTTTGACAAAATTTTCTATTGAAATAAAATTTCGACAAAATTTTTCTATAGAAATAAAATTTTGACAAAATTTGCTATAGAAATAAAATTTTGAAAAAATTTTCTATAGAAATAAATTTTTGAAAAAATTTTCTATAGAAATAAAATTTCGACAAAATTTTCTATAGAAATAAAATTTTGAAAAAATTTTCTATAGAAATAAAATTTTGAAAAAATTTTCTATAGAAATAAAATTTCGACAAAATTTTCTATACAAATAAAATTTTGACAAAATTTTCTATAGAAATATAATTTCGACAAAATTTTCTATAGAAATAAAATTTTGAAAAAATTGTCTATACAAATAAAATTTCGACAAAAATTTTTTTAGAAATAAAATTTTGACAAAATTTTCTATAGAACTTAAATTTTGACAGAAGTTTTTATAAAAATAACATTTGGCAAAATTTTCTATAGAAATAACATTTTTTCAGAATTTTCTATAGCACTAAAATTTTGACAAAATTGTCTTTAGAAAAAAAAATTAACAAAATTTTCTATTGAAATAAAATTTTGACAAAAATTTTTTTAGAAATAAAATTTTGACAAAATTTTTTATAATAATAAAATTTTGAAAAAATTTCTATAGAAATAAAATTTGGGCAATTTTCTGTAGAAATAAAATTTTGAAAAAATTTCTATAGAAATAAAATTTTGACAAAATATTCTATAAAAATAAAATTTTGACAAATTTTTGTATAGAAATAAAATTTTGACAAAATTTTCTATAGTAATAAAATTTAGTCAGAATTTGCTATAGAATTAAAATTTTGACAAAATTTTCTATAAAAAAAATTTTGACAAAATTTTCTATAGAACTAAAATTTTGACAAAATTTTCTATAGAAATAAAATTTTGACAGAATTTTCGATTGAAATAAAATTTTGACAAAATTTTTTATAAAAATAAAATTTTTTACACAATTAAAATTTTGACAAAATTTTCTATAGAATTTTGACAAAATTCATACAGGTTCTTTAATTTTAACTTTGTCTCTCCTAACATAAAAATTCCAGCAGTACAGAACATGATCTCAATCCACCATCCTTTACATCAAGATATTTTTCTTTGGCCAAAAGTGAATGACTTTCAATAACTGAACTTAACTTCATAAAAACTTGATATCACTTCAACACAAAAACTTCATTGTTGGTTTTTTTCGCCTAAAGTGGTCAACAAAAACACTGTTAATGACAAGTTAAACTAAATAAAATTCAAAAACAAAACAAAAAAAAAACGGGTAAGAAAAATCAAATGATAAACTTTGCTTTATTGTTTTTTTTTATTCCTTTTTAAGACAAATGTCCTTCGAAAAAGGAATAGAGGAACATAAATGTTTTTGACATTTAGAAGTTTTTTCTCTTGGTTTTTTGTCACTGGAACAAAGAAAAATCATATTTTTGCAAGACAAAAAAAAAAAATAATAAACTCCAGCAATGTCACAAAGATGAATACTTCTTGCATAAAAGGATGCACGGAAACTGCTGCAATGGGCCTTGCTTTTCAAGCAGTATGACGGTCATTTGAAGTAGTCGGCGAAATTTTGTTAAAGGAAACCTTTTCTATGTTCACCATTTCTTTGGCAACACTTCGCGATGTACGCCTCGCAGCTATAGAACAAACAATTAGACGTTTGGGTAGATGCACAAAGAAGAAAAATAGTAATTCCGTTACGCCCAGCAGAGAACATCCAATACAGAGACTGGCTAATCCTCCTAAAGAAGCTGAAAAGGATTAAAGGATTAAATTAAAAAAAACATATTCGATAAAACTTTAAGGATTAAGATAGAAGGCACTGAAACCTTTCAGAAGTGGGCACCCTCGGTTGTCTAAATTTTGTCCATATATGGGAAGTGTCTACGTCTTAAGAAATGTGTCAACTTTTCAAACTGTCCAAGTGTGAGAAGTTTCACTGTACCTGTTTCATTGAAATAATGAAAATTTTTCATAAGGCCAATGAAAATGTTCATTTATAGTACGAAATGTGCCATTATTTAACCGATTAATAGGTTTATTGTTTCAATAGTTTCATCCTTACCCATTAGGTCTATTATGGTGTAAACAGCCGTAGTCTCATACTTCATAATTGTGTCCCACATAAAGTAGACCTCCAAAAGAATTTCCGTGTTATTGGATGTGATTTCATCACTGTAAGATAGTGTGTCAGTTTTGACGTCTGGAAAGTATTCCAATGATCTGCAATTGTAAAAACATGGGCAATCCATGCCACTCTTATGTTGGGCGACATATTCATGTTCACCAACTTGCTCGAATACCTGTAGGAAATCTGTAAATTACTTAATTTAAATAAAATTATTAATGTCTTCGCTGTGATGCAAGACTCACCATTGTGTTGGTACAAACAGGGTAGATCTCTTAGACGGCATGCTCTATAGTTATCCGGTGGAAAGAACATATCTATGGTACAATTACAAAATTTCATTAAATATTCCTGCTGACATTGCGATTGACAATTCTCGAACATATAAGGACGATTTTTGAGAGATTTGTAGAATAAACTTTCCAACTCATCCTGAAAGTAAACGAAGATCTAAAGTACATTCAAGAGATCACGCTTGCAAAATTTAATTTCTATAGAAAATTTTGTCAAAATTTTATTTCTATAGAAAATATTGTCAAACTTTTATTTCTATAGAAAATATTGTCTAAATTTTATTTCTATAGAAAATTTTGTCTAAATTTTATTTCTATAGAAAATTTTGACAAAATTTTACTTATATAGCAGATTTTGTACAAATTTTATTTTTTAGAAAATTTTGTTAAAATTTTATTTCTATGGAAAATTTTGTCAAAATTTTATTTCTATAGAAGGTTTTGCCAAAACTTTATTTCTATAGAAAATTTTGACAAAATTTTATTTATATAGCAAATTTTGTACAAATTTAATTTCTTTAGAAAATTTTGTCAAAATTTCATTATTAAAGAAAATTTTGTCAAAATTTTATTTCTATAGAAAATTTTGTTAAAATTTTATGAATATAGTAAATTTTAGTCAAAATTGTAGTTTTATAGAAAATTTTATCAAAATTTTAATTCGATAGAAAATTTTGCCAAAATTTTATTTCTATAGAAAATTTTATCAAAATTTTATTTCTATAGAAACTTCTGTCAAAATTTTATTTCAATAGAAAATTTTGTCAAAATTAGTTTCTATAGAAAATTTTGTTAAAATATTATTTTTATACCCTCCATCATAGGATGGGGGTATATTAACTTTGTCATTCCGTTTGTAACACATCGAAATATTGCTCTAAGACCCCATAAAGTATATATATTCTCGATCGTGGTGAAATTCTGAGTCGATCTAAGCATGTCCGTCCGCCCGTCCGCCCGTCCGTCCGTCCATCTGTTGAAATCACGCTAACTTCCGAACGAAACAAGCTATCGACTTGAAACTTGGCACAAGTAGTTGTTATCGATGTAGGTCGGACGGTATTGATATCGGTCCACTTTTACGTATAGCCCCCATATAAAGGGACCCTCAGATTTGGCTTGTGGAGCCTCTAACAGAAGCATTTTTCATCCGATCCATCTGAAATTTGGTATATGGTGTTGGTATATGGTCTCTAACAACCATGAAAAAATTGGTTCATATCGGTCCATAATTATATATAGCCCCCATATAAACCGATCCCCAGATTTGGCTTGCGGAGCCTCAAAGAGAAGCAAATTTCATCCGATCCGGCTGAAATTTGGTACATGATGTTGGTATATGGTCTCTAACAACCGTGCCAGTATTGGTCCATATCGGTCCATAATTATATATAGCCCCCATATAAAACATTCTCCAGATTTGACCTCCGGAGCCTCTTGGAGGAGCAAAATTCATCCGATCCGGTCGCTAACAACCATACCAAAATTGGTCCAATCACACAAAAATTGGTCCATATCGGTTCATAATCATGGTTGGCACTAGATCCAAAAATAATCCACCAAAATTTTATTTCTATAGAAAATGTTGTCAAAATTTTATTTCTAGAGAAAATTTTGTTAAAATTTTATTCGGTTCATAATAAAATTTTCATCATTGTCAAAATTTTATTTTAAAGAAAATTTTGTTAAAATTTTATTTCTATAGAAAGTTTTGTCAAAATTTTATTTCTAAGAAAATTTTGTCAACATTTTATTTCTATAGAAAATTTTGTCAACATTTTATTTCTATAGAAGGTTAGGTTAGGTTATGTGGCAGCCCGATGTACCATGTAAGTGAGCAGACTATTCAGTCCATTGTGATACCACAGTGGTGAACTTCTCTCTTATCACTGAGTGCTGCCCGATTCCATGTTAACCTCAATGACAAAGGACCTGCTTTTTATAGCCGAGTCCGAACGGCGTTCCACATTGCAGTGAAATCACTTAGAGAAGCTTTGAAACCCTCAGAAATGTCACCAGCATTACTGAGGTGGGATAATTTTATTTCTAGAAAAAATTTTATCAAAATTTTATTTCTAGAGAAAATTTTGTCAAAATTTTATTTCTATAGAAAATTTTGTCAAAAATTTTTTTTTCTATAGCATTTTTTTTTTTTCAACATTTTATTTCTATAGAAAATTTTGTCAAAATTTTATTTCTAAGAAAATTTTGTCAAAATTTTATTTCTATAGAAAATTTTGTCAAAATTTTATTTCTATAGAAAATTTTGTAAAAATTTTATTTCTATAGAAAATTTTGTTAAAATTTTGTCTATAGAAAATTTTATCAAAATTTTATTTCGATAGAAAATTTTGTCAAAATTTTATTCTAAAATTTATTTTGTAAAAATTTTATTTCTATAGAAAATTTTGTTAAAATTTTGTCTATAGAAAATTTTATTAAAATTTTATTTCGATAGAAAATTTTGTCAAAATTTTATTCTATTGAAAATTTTATATCTATAGCAAATTTTGTTAAAATTTTATTTCAATAGAAAATTTTGTCAAAATTTTATTTCTATAGAAAATTTTGTTTAAATTTTATTTCTTTAGAAAATTTTGTCAAAGTTTTATTTCTAAGAACATTTTGTCAAAATTTTATTTGTATAGAAAAATTTGTCCGAATTTAATTTTCTAACGAAAATGTGTCAAAATTTTATTTCTATTAAAAAATTTTGTCAAAATTTTATTTCTATAGTGAAATTTGTCAAAATTTTATTTCTATAGATTTTTTTTTTAATTTTATTTCTATAGAAAAATTTGTCACAATGTTAGTTCTATAGAATACTAGCGTAACCCGGCCCGCTTCGCTGCGCCTTCCGAAGCGTATTTGTAGGAACATTTTGCGTTAACTTAGTCAACCATATTCTTCATGCTGAAAACAAATTCGAAAAGATTTGAATTCTTTCAAACAAATCGGACTACTTGCTCTTTCGTCTATAGGTACAAATACGGCGGATATGCATATGTAAAATGGTTCGTCTTAAAAAATGTTCTGTATTCAAGTAGTTGGACAAACATCTACATTTCTTGTGAATTTTAAGTGTGGTTTGTCAATGAAAGGTATCCTTCTCCTCAACATATCTGAAAATTAAGCACTATATTATAATAACATACAAAGAATTACTGTTTCCCATCTAATAAATCGGAAAAAGCAAAAGTAGTAAAAAATTTTACCACATTAACATTTGCTAAAATGTTGGAAAATGATGCACCCTCTGCTAATTTCATGTAAATTTAAGTTCTTTACTAAAAAGAAGTCTGGCAGAAGCCTGTGCAAAAATCATAAAATTCCCATTTACGGACAACCCTCTACTTTCAATTTAAGAAAAAAAAAACGGACAAAAGGGAACCCTCTCCCCACCTTCGCTCCACTCTGACCTGATATCGGACTATCACGTACAATATATTAACATAATTTCATAACTACTCAATGGTCCCTATAAATTCAATCGAAGTAAATCGACAAAGTTTATTTCAATTTTCCCCTTCTCCAACCAGATATCGAAAACTCATATACTTATTTAAAAATCATGTATAAATGTAATCACCTCCTCCCACGTTCCCTGTAAATTTCAAATAAATCGGAGATGTTTAAATTTTGCTTATTGTTTTAAAGGGACGTCACTTTCCCCGATACAATATCGACAAACACCGTAGTGGATAGCACCCCTAACCTTCCCTGAAAGTTCTTGAAACTTTCCTTCATTCATAACCTTCCTCCACTGCCTTTGTAAATTTCAAGAAAACTTAAGAATTTTTGTGTTTTTTTTTTTTTTTTTTTTAGAGGAGGACCTACTCCCGACCAAATATCGAAAAGTGATGTAGCGTATCTTTTGTAAACGTCCCAGAAAATGTCAAGCAAATAATAAGCCTAAAGGGGCCTCTCTTCCATCCAAATATCACAAAATCAGGTATCAACTATTAATATCGTAACCTCTCCCCAGTCCTCTGTAAATTTCAAGTAACTCGGTAAAGTTTAATTGTTTCTCTGTATGTAGTTACTTAAGAGAAGCGGATGTCTCCCCATGTCCTTTTATTTTTATTAAAAAATTAGGAACCTGATATAAATATCATAACATTACTAATTTTTCCGTAAAATTTCAGTCGGGGGAGTTTAGTTTTGTTTTCACTGTACTTTAAACAAAAGTCGGGCAAATGGGTGGTTCACCTCCCCGACCAAATATCGAAAAATAATGTAGCGGATTTTTGTCTAGATGCCAACTCCACCATTCAATGAAAATTTCAAGCAAATCGCATAATTTTGTTCCAAGTTTAAAAAAGTAGTCAAGGGGGAGGTCCCCCTCCCCGTCCACATATGAAACCATCAAGTATCCCATATTAATTCCATAACCTCACCGCATGTTCTCTGTAAATCTCAGATAATTTAGAGAATTTTAGTTTTGTCACTGTACTTTAAAAAAAGTCGAACAAAGGGGAGGTCCCCCTCTACCACCAAATATCGAAATATAAAATAGCGGATCTTTGTCTAGATGCCAACTCCAATCTTCAATGAAAATGTCAAGCAAATCGGTCAACTTTGGTCCAATTTTCAAAAAGTCCGACAAAGGGGAGGTTCCCCTCCGCGACCAGGTGTCAAACAATGAGGCACCCTATTTTTACCACATGAACGCCCCCTATGATCTCTGAAAGTTTCAAGTAAATCGGTTCAGGCGTTTCGGAGCCAACTCGGAACATACAAACAAACAAACAAATAAACAAACATAGATTGAATTGTATATATATAGATTTTGTCAAAATTTTATTTCTATTGAAAATTTTGTCAAAATTTTATATCTATAGAAAATTTTGTCAAAATTTTATTTCTATAGAAAATTTTGTCAAAATTTTATTTCTGTAGAAAATTTTGTTAAAATTTTATGTCTATAGAAAATTTTGTCAAAGTGTTATTTCTATAGAAAATGTTGTCAAAATCTTATTTATTTATAAAATTTTTCAAAATTTTATTTCTATAGCAATTTTTTTTCAGAATTTTATTTCTATGGAAAATTTTGTTAAAATTTTATTTCAATAGAAAATTTTGTCAAAATTTTATTTCTATAAAAAATTTTGTTAAAATTTTATTTCTAAAGAAAATGTTGTTGAAATTTTATTTCTATAGAAAGTTTTGTCAAAATTTTATTATTCCCTGCGCCACACTGTGGAACAGGGTATTATAAGTTAGTGCATATGTTTGCAACATCCAGAAGGAGACGAGAGAGACACATGTTGTCTTTGGCAAAAATGCTCAGGGTGGGCTCCTGAGTCCATATAGCCATGTCCGTCTGTCTGCCTCTGAACACATTTTTGTGATCAAAGTCAAGGTCGCAGTTTTAGTCCAATCGACTTCAAATTAGGCATGTGTATTGGGTCGGAATAGAACCCTATTGATTTTGGAAGAAATAGGTTCAGATTTAGGTATAGCTCCCATATATATCTTTCGCCCGATGTGGACTTATATGGCCCCTAAAGCCAGAGTTTTACCCCAATTTGGTTGAAATTTTGCACTAGGAGTACAATTAGTAGTGTAGTCAAGTGTGCCAAATTTTATTGAAATTCAGATTTAGATATAGCTCCCATATATATCGTTCGCCCGATTTACACTCATATGACCACAGTGGCCAATCTTTTACTCCGATTTAATTGAATTTTTGTACAGGGAGTAGAATTGGCATTGTAGCTATGCGTGCCAAATTTGATTGAAATTGGTTCAGATTTAGATATAGCTCCCATATATAGCTTTCGCCCAATTTACAATCATATGACCACAGAGGCCAATTTTTTGCTCCGATTTAGTTGAAATTATGCATAGGGAGTAGAATTAGCATTGTAGCTATGCGTGCCAAATTTGGTTGAAATCGGTTCAGATTTAGATATATCTCCCATATATAAGTTTTTTTAATTTCGACAAAAATTGTCAAAATACCAACATTTTCCTTGTCAAATCGCCACTGCTTAGTCGAACAGTTGTAAAAATGACTCTAATTTTCCTAAACTTCTAGTACATATATATCGAGCGATAAATCATAAATAAACTTTTGCGAAGTTTCTTTAAAATTGCTTCAGAATTAATGTTCCCCATATTTTTTACTAACATTGTGTTCCGCATTAGCCAACTTAAATTTTGAATCTATAGATTTTGTAGAAGTCTATCAAATTCTGTCCAAATCGAGTGATATTTAAATGTATGTATTTGGGACAAACCTTTATATATAGCACCCAACACATTTGACGGATGTGATATGGTATCGAAAATTTAGATCTACAAAGTGATACAGGGTAGAATATAGTCGGCCCCGCCCGACTTTAGACTTTCCTTACTTGTTTTTTTACTAACATTGTGTTCCATCCCAGGGCATTAACCGACTAAAATTTTAAGTCAATAGATTTTCTAAGAAGTCTTAAATATATTGTCCACTAAGAAGCCTTAAATATATTGTCGGTTCAGATTTAAATGTATGTAAATGGGAACATAAACCTTTATATAGCACCCAACAAATTTTAAGGATTTCAGATAGTATCGAAAATGTAGATCACAAAGTGGTTCAAGGTATAATATAGTCGGCCCCGCCCGACTTTAGACTTTCCTTACTTGTTTCTGTACAAAAGTTTGTAAAAATTTTATTTTTGTAGAAAATTTTGTAAAAATTTTATTTCTATATAAAATTTTGTCAAAATTTTATTTCTATAGAAAATTTTGCCAAAATTTTATTTCTATAGAAAATTTTGTCAAAATTTTATTTCTACAGAAAATTTTGTAAAAATTTTATTTCTACAGAAAATTTTTTCAAATTTTTATTTCTATAGAAAATTTTATCAAAATTTTATTTCTATAGAAAATTTTGTCAAAATTTTATTTCTATAGAAAATTTTGTCAAAATTTTATTTCTATAGAAATTTTTGTCAAAATGTTATTTCTACAGAAAATTTTGTCAACATTTTATTTTGTACTAGCGTAACCCGGCCCGCTTCGCTGCGCCTTCCGAAGCGTATTTGGAGGAACATTTTGCGTTAACTTAGTCAACTATATCCTTCGTGCTGAAAACAAATTCGAAAAGATTTGAATTCTTTGAAACAAATCGGACTACTTGATTTTTCGTTTATAGGTACAAATACGGCGGGAGAGGGTGTACCTTCTTCTATATTTCTTGTGAATTTTAAGTGTGGTTTGTCAAGGAAAGGTATCCTTCTCCTCAACATATCTGAAAATTAAGCACTTTATTATAATAACATACAAAGAATTACTGTTTCCCATCCAATAAATCGGGAAAAGCAAAAATAGTAAAAAATTTTACCACATTAACATTTGCTAAAATGTTGGAAAATGATGCACCCTCTACGTTGGCTGCCAATTTCATGTAAATTTAAGTTCTTTACTAAAAAGAAGTCTGGCAGAAGCCTGTGCAAAAATTATAAAATTATGTACCGAGTTCCCATTTACGGACAACCCTCTACTTTCAATTTAAGAAAAAAAAACGGACAAAAGGGAACCCCCCCCCACCCTCGCTCCACTCTGACCTGATATCATAACTACTCAATGGTCCCTATAAATTCAATCGAAGTAAATCGACAAAGTTTATTTCAATTTTCCCCTTCTCCAACCAGATATCGAAAACTCATATACTTATTTAAAAATCATGTATAAATGTAATCACTTCCTCCCACGTTCCCTGTAAATTTCAAGTAGATCGGCGATGTTTAAATGTTGCTCTATTGTTTTAAAGGGACATCACTTTCCCCGATACAATATCGACAAACACCGTAGTGAATAGCACCCCTAACCTTCCCTGAAAATTCTTGAAACTTTCCTTCAAGTGTGGGGCAAGGAAGGTTACCTCTTCGTTCATAACCTTCCCCCACTGCCTATGTAAATTTCAAGAAAACTTAAGAATTGTTGTTTTTTTTGCAGTTTTAGAGGAGGACCTCCTCCTCGACTAAATATCGAAAAGTGATGTAGCGTATCTTTTGTAAACGTCCCAGAAAATGTCAAGCAACTTATAAGCCTAAAAGGGCGGCCTCTCTTCCGTCCAAATATTACAAAATCAGGTATCAACTATTAATATCGTAACCTCTCCCCAGTCCTCAGTAAATTTCAAGTAACTCGGTAAAAGTTGAATTGTTTCTCTGTATGTACTTAAGAGAAGCGGATGTCTCCCTATGCCCTTTTATTTTTATTAAAAAATCGAGAACCTGATATAAATTTCATAACCCATTTTTTCCGTAAAATTTCAGTCGGGAGAGTTTAGTTTTGTTTGTACTTTCAAACAAAAAAATTCGGGCAAAGATGTGGTCCCCCTCCCCGACCAAATATCGAAAAATAATGTAGCGCATTTTTGTCTAGATGCCAACCCCAACATTCAATGAAAATTTCAAGCAAATCGCATAATTTTGTTCCAAGTTTAAAAAAGTAGGGCAAGGGGAAGGTCCCCCTTCCCGTCCACATATGAAACCATCGGGTACCCCATATTAATTCCATAACCTCACCACATGTTCTCTGTAAATCTCAGATAATTTAGAGAATTTTAGTTTTTTCACTGTACTTAAAAAAAAGTCGTACAAAGGGGAGGTCCCCTCCGCCACCAAATATCGAAATATAAAGTAGCGGATCTTTGTCTAGATACCAAACCCAACCTTCAATGAAAATTTCAAGCAAATCGGTGAACTTTGGTCCAATTTTCAAAAAGTCCGACAAAGGGGAGGTCCCCCTCCGCGACCAGGTGTCAAAAAATGAGGTACCCTATTTTCACCACATCAACGCCCCCGACGATCTCTGAAAGTTTCAAGTAAATCGGTTCTGCCGTTTCGGAGCCAACTCGGAACATACAAACAAACAAACAAACATAGATTGAATTTTATATACAGTATGTCAAGAAAGTGTTTTGACAATAGGATAAAAATTATGTTTTGTTCCAAAATTAAATATAATGAAATTTAAAAAAAAAAAACTTTTTATTCAATTATTTATTTATTATTATATTTTATTTTATTATTTATTATTTATTTTATTCTATTATTTCTGGAATTTGAAATATTTGGCTATGTCAAAAGACTTTCTTGAACTTGTGAAGTAACTTCTATTTGGAGAGGAATAATTTGCCAAATCTGACATCTGAAATATTTTTTGTATTCCTTGCTGTGGCTGTTATTTCATCTATAATGTCAGTGGTGGGTTTTTTTATACCCTCCACCATAGGATGGGGGTATATTAACTTTGTCATTCCGTTTGTAACACATCGAAATATTGCTCTAAGACCCCATAAAGTATATATATTCTGGGTCGTGGTGAAATTCTGAGTCGATCTAAGCATGTCCGTCCGTCCGTCCGTCTGTCCGTCTGTCCGTCTGTCCGGCTGTCCGTCCGTCTGTGGAAATCACGCTAACTTCCGAACGAAACTAGCTATCGACTTGAAACTTGGCACAAGTAGTTGTTATTGATGTAGGTCGGATGGTATTGAAAATGGGCCATATCGGCCCACGTTTACGTATAGCCCCCATATAAACCGATCCCCAAATTTGGCTTGCGGAGCCTTCCGGAGCAGCAAAATTCATCCGATCCGGTTGAAATTTGGTACGTGGTCTAAGTATACGGTCTCTAACAACCATGCAAAAATTGGTCCATATGGGTCCATAATTATATATAGCCCCCATATAAACCGATCCCCAGATTTTACCTCCGGAGCCTCTTGCAGGGGCAAAATTCATCCGATCCGGTTGAAATTTGGTACCTGATGTTAGTATACGGTCTCTAACAACCATGCAAAAATTGGTCCATATCGGTCCATAATTATATATAACTCCCAAATAAACCGATCCCCAGATTTGACCTCCGGAGCCTCTTGGAGGAGCAAAAGTCATCCGATGCGGTTGAAATTTGGTACATTTCGTTAGTATATGGCCTCTAACAGCCATGTAAAAATTGTCAAATTTTATTACTATAGAAAGTTTTGTCAAAATTTCATTTCTATAGAAAGTTTTGTAAAAAGTTTATTTCTATAGCAATGTTTGTCAACATTCTATTTCCATAGAAAATTTTGTCAAAATTTTATTTCTATAGAAAATTTTGTAAAAAAATTATTTCTGTAGAAAATTTTGTCAACATTTTATTTCTATAGAACATTTTGTCAACATTTTATTTCTATAGAAAATTTTGCCAAGTTTTTATTTCTATAGAAAATTTTGTCAAAATTTTATTGCTATAGAAAATTTTGTCAACATTTTATTTCTATAGAAAGTTTTGTCAAAATTTCATTTCTATAGAAAGTTTTGTAAAAAGTTTATTTCTATAGCATTGTTTGCCAAAATTTTATTTCCATAGAAAATTTTGTCAACATTTTATTTCTATAGAACATTTTGTCAACATTTTATTTCTATAGAAAATTTTGTCAACATTTTATTTCTATAGAAAATTTTGTCAAAATTTTATTGCTATAGAAAATTTTGTCAACATTTTACTTCCATAGAAAATTTTGTCAACATTTTATTTCTATAGAAAATTTTGCCAAGTTTTTATTTCTATAGAAAATTTTGTCAAAATTTTATTTCTATAGAAAATTTTGTCAAACTGAATTATATACGTATTTAATCGGCCTTTTTTTTTTTTGTTTAATATATACCCCTTATGGACTAACTTACAATTTAGAAGACAGTGTTAAAAAGTTTTACGATACCTTGCCATCGGCAAGTGTTATCGCAACCCAAGTAATTCGATTGTGGATGACAGCCTTTAGTAGAAGTTCCTACGCAATCCATGGTGGGGGGTACATAAGATTCGGCCTGGCCGAACTTACGGCCGTATATACTTGTTTATGATATAGCATACTCACCACAAAAACACATTTTCGAACATTTGAAGGAAACATCCGTGTTGTGGCATCGAAGTAGTGAAGACGTGCTGTAATCGATATCATAGCTCGAGTATTCGAAGCAATATCACGGCCTATGTAGGACCAAACATAAGGCTCGACCAACATTACCTTTTTTTTTGGTGGAGAAACAAACAAAAAACAGATTTCTAAAAATTTTTAATTTCCAATTTGTGTGTGTGTTTTTCAAATATTACCAACCTTAATACCCTTTGTGGTTGGTGTGAGTGCTGCATCCAGTTCAACATTTGGATATATACGCAATCTTAAACCATTGAGTGGTCCCTGGCCTAAAGCCCGCCAAGGATAATAAGGATCTGATTTTTCTCTTTTCATGCCCACGTCCGTTTCAATTGAATTGAAAGCTAAACAATGTCCCAGAGTGGATTTTCGAGCAGCAAATATATCACAACAATCATAGGATTGATTTTGCCAATAGCAATCTGTTAAGATTTCATTACAACGCCATGCCATAAATTCGGCTATCAAAGAGAAATCCATATAATCTAAATCTTTTAGTAATATGGGTGGATACAAATCGGAAATATTTTCAAAATTATCGAATTTTCCAAAACTAAATGTGTTGTAAGCATTGAGGATGGCCTTGAAAAGATCTTCATGTTGTTGAGTTTGATGTTGTTTTTGTAGAAATCTCTCCTTAGCTTCATTGTATCGTTGCCAATTTAGGCGATTTTTATTACAAATAATAACTTCGGGAAATGGAATTTTAAAGACCGGATAATGTAGGTCTTCAATAACAGTCTTTAGGGGATGATTGCTATAAATGTATGCTATAACCCAAGTGATATCGATGAATATCAGGCATGCTGTAATGAAACCAAGAGAGAAAAGGAGTCTGGGAGGACCCACAGTTATATAAAATACACGATCAGTTATAAATTAAAAGATTATCAGATATTATTTTGAAAAAAAAAAATCTGATAACATTTCAGCAAGTTTGCTAGCCATAAATTCTCCTCGTGCATCAAAAAAATGACTAAAATTTTATATGTTAGCCTATTTCCTATGAAAATTCGACTATGACCAAATTTCCTTAGGAAATCGTAGTATGAAAAAATTTTTGTCTACTAATAAATTTTCCTTGATAATTTATCTGTTAGAAATTTTTAAGAAACCTCACCTATTAGTAAATTATCAAAGAAAACTTGTAGGTTTTCAGAGGAAATTCGTTTATCAGCAAATTTTGCCCATGATAAAATGTTCCAAGCAAATTTTCTACGAAAAATAATTTCTCCATGGAAAATGGTCTAATAGCGAATTTTCCTAAAAAAAAATCTGGAGAGGGATTGTAAGCATTTTTTTTAATTCGCCTATAATAAATTCGACTAGCAAAAAAAAAAAAACAAAATTTGGAAAAAATAGGCTATGAGCAAATTTTACGGAATATTCGTCTTTGGCCAAATCATCTAACCAACAAGTATGGAAAGTCTATAGTCGGACAGGACCGACTATAGATACCATCTCAAATCCATTAAATTTGATGGGGTGCTATCTATATATATAAAATTCAATCCATGTTTCTTTGATTGTTTGTTTGTTTGTTTGTATGTTCCGAGTTGGCTCCGAAAAGGCTGAATCGATTTACGTGAAACTTTCAGAGATTGTAGGGGGCGTTCATGTGGTGTAAATAGAGTACCTCATTTTTTGACACCTGGCCGCGGAGGGGGTCCTCCCCTTTGTCGGACTTTTTGAAAATTGGACCAAAGTTGACCGATTTGCTTGAAATTTTCATTGAAGGTTGGGGTTGGCATCTAGACAAAGATCCGATACCTTATATTTCGATAGTTGGTGGCGGAGGGGGGCCTCCCCTTTGATCGACTTTTTTTAAAGTACAGTGAAAAAACTAAAATTCTCTAAATTATCTGAGATTTACAGAGTACATGCGGAGAGGTTTTGGAATTAATATGGGGTACCTGATGATTTCATATGTGGACGGGGAGGGGGACCTCCCACTTGCCCTACTTTTTGAAACTTTGACCAAAACTATGCTATTTGCTGAAAATTTTCATTGAATGTTGGGGTTGGCATCTAGGCAAAAATCCGCTACATTATTTTTCGATATTTGGTCGGGGAGGAGGACCACCCCTTTGCCCGACATTTTTTTAAAGCATAGTGAAAACAAAACTAAACTCCTCCGACTGAAATTTTAGGCCCCTTTATGCTTATAATTTGCTTGACATTTTCTGGCACGTTTACAAAAGATACGCTACATCACTTTTCGATATTTGGTCGGGGAGGGGGTCATCCTCTAAAACTGCCCAAAAAAAAACAAAAATTCTTAAGTTTCCTTGAAATTTACAAAGGCAGTGGGGGTGGCCCCACACTTAAAGGAAAGTTTCAAGAATTTTCAGGGAAGGTTAGGGGTGCTATTCACTACGGTGTTTGTCGATATTGTATCGGGGAAAGTGTCGTCCCTTTAAAACAATAGTGCAAAATTTAAACATCTCCGATCTACTTGAAATTTACAGGGAACGTGGGAGGAGGTGATTAAATTTATACATGATTTTTATGGTATCACAATAGACTGAATAGTCTAAGTGAGCCTGAATCTTAATCGGGCTGCCACTTTAACCTAACCTAACCTAACCTACATGATTTTTAAATTAGTATATGATTTTTCGATATCTGCACGGACGAAAAAGACTGTTTTTCATATGTTTGGGTGTAAAATTATATGTTTGGAACTCAAATTTTTTAACACAATGTTTTTAATATAATGATCATAAGCATATAATGATCATAATGAGCATAACATGTTTGGAACATATATGTTAATATGATTCAACCTATTATGTTTGGGACATAAAATGTTTGTAAATATAATATGCTCGGATGCAAACATATATTAATAAGAAATAGCCTATAAACATATATGTGTTTAAAAAAGGAGACCTACAGAGTACACAGAAAAAAGTTTTTTTCTGATTCAATCACGAAATTAATTGATCCAATTAATTTTTTAATTGAAATGTCTTCAATCACAGAAATGATAGTATCAATTAAAAAATTAATTGACAGCCAATTAAAAAATTAATTGATCCAATTAAATATTTAATTGATACTATTAATTTGTGTGATTGATTTTTATTTCAATTAAAAAATTTGTTAAATCAATTAAATTTTTAATTGAATATTTTTTAAAATTCAATTAAGATTTTAACTGGAAAAATGTTCGTGAAATTTTTTTCTGTGTATGCTGCAAGTAAAAGAATGGATGTAACCAATTGGCGCCTTAAAAATATATCCACACAAAGAAAATTTCATTAACATTTTGTTTTCTACCAGTACATTCCTAATGTGAAACATAATATGTTTGAACGATACAAACAGTATTTTGTTTGGGCCAACCCTGAAAATGTATATGCTTGAAGCAAGATGTGTTTGGGGCATATGTTACAGAAGCAATTTTTTGTGAGGGTGTGGTTGGGGAAGGGGAAAATTAAAATAAACATTGTCGATTTACTTCGATAGAATTTATAGGGACCATTGAGAAGTTGTGAAATGAATATAGGGTACGTGATAGTCCGATATCATGTCGGAGTGGAGCGAAGGTGGAGAGGGGGTTCCCTTTTGTCCGTTTTTTTATACCCTCCACCATAGGATGGGGGTATATTAACTTTGTCATTCCGTTTGTAACACATCGAAATATTGCTCTAAGACCCCATAAAGTATATATATACTGGGTCGTGGTGAAATTCTGAGTCGATCTCAGCATGTCCGTCCGTCTGTTGAAATCACGCTAACTTCCGAACGAAACAAGCTATCGACTTGACACTTGGCACAAGTAGTTGTTATTGATGTAGGTCGGATGGTATTGCAAATGGGCCATATCGGTCCATTGGTATATAGTCTCTAACAACCGTGCAAAAATTGGTCCATATCGGTCCACTTTTAAGTATAGCCCCCATATAAACGGACCCCCAAATTTGGCTTGCGATTGCTCTAAACGCAGCAAATTTCATCCAATCCGGCTGAAATTTGGTACATGGTGTTATTATATGGTCTCTAACAACCATTAAAAAATTGGTCCACATCGGTCCATAATTATATATAGCCCCCATATAAACCGATCCCCGATTTGGATTGCGAGGCCGTTAAGAGAAGCAAATTTTTTTCGATGCGGCTGAAATTTGGTACATGGTGTTAGTATATGGTCTCTAACAACCATGCAAAAATTGGTCCACATCGGTCCATAATTATATATAGCCCCCATATAAACCGATCACCAGATTTGACCTCCAGAGCCCCTTGGAAGACCAAAATTCATCTGATTCAGTTGAAATTTGGTACGTGGTGTTAATATATGGCCTCAAACTCCCATGCAAAAATTGGTCGATATCGGTCAATAATTATATGTAGCCCCCATATCAACCGATCCCCCGATTTGGCTTGCGAGTCCGCTAAGAGAAGCAAATTTCATCCGATCCGGCTTAAATTTGGTACATGGTGTTAGTATATGGTCTCTAACAACCATGCAAAAATTGGTCCACATCGGTCCATAATTATATATAGCCACCATATAAACCGATCAACAGATTTGACCTCCGTAGCCCCTTGGAAGACCAAATTCATCTGATTCAGTTGAAATTTGGTACGTGGTGTTAATATATGGCCTCAAACTCCCATGCAAAAATTGGTCGATACCGGTCCATAATTATATATAGGCCCCATATAAACCGATCCCCAGATTTGACCTCCACAGCCCCTTGGAAGAGCAAAATTCTTCCCATTCGGTTGAAATTTGGTACGTGATGTTAGTATGTGGTCTCCAACAACCATGCAAAATTTGGTCCACATCGGTCAATAATTATATATAGTCCCCATATAAACCGATCTTCCGATTTAGCTTGCGAGGCCTCTAAGATAAGCAAATTTCATCCGATCCGGCTGAAATTTGGTATATAGTGTTTCATCCGATCCGGCTGAAATTTGGTATATAGTATATGGTCTCCAACAACTATGCCAAAATTGGTCCACGTCGGTCCATAATTATATATAGCCCCCATATAAACCGATTCCCAGATTTGACATCCGAAGCCTCGTGGAAAAGCAAAATTCACCCGATCCGGTTGAAATTTGGTACGTGGTGTAAGTATATGGTCTCAAATAACCATGCAAAAATCGGTCCACATCGTTCCATAATTATATGTAGCCCCCATATCAACCGATCCCCCGATTTGGCTTGCGAGGCCGCTAAGAGAAGCAAATTTCATCCGATCCGGCTGAAATTTGGTACATGGTGTTAGTATATGGTCTCTAACAACCATGCAAATTGGTCCACATCGTCCAAATTGGTCTTCGAAGACCAAAATTCATCTGATTCAGTTGAAATGTGTACGTGGTGTTAGTATATGACCTCAAACTCCCATGCAAAAATTGGTCGATATCGGTCCATAATTATATATAGCCCTCAGATAAATCGATCCCCAATCACACAAAAATTCGTCCATATCAAGTTCATAATTGTATATAGCCCCCACATAAACGACCCCCATATTTGAATTCGGGCTCTCTACGTATCGTGCAAAAAGTCCATATCGATTCGTAATTATTTGTAGACTTACCTAAACATAACTTTTTTGTCTAATATATATACCACGTATGAACTAACTCACAATTTAGAAAACGATGTTAAGAAGTTTTAAGATACCACAACCCAAGTAATTCGATTGTGGATGACAGTCTTTCGTAGAAGTTTCTACGCAATCCATGGTGGTGGGTACATAAGATTCGGCCTGGCCGAACTTACGGCCGTATATACTTGTTTTTAATTAAAAAATAATTTCATAAAAACACGTAATAACTATTCACATCATTTACTGAAGTGGTTTTGTGAAATTAAAATGGTTGCTATTATTTTTAAATTATACCATTTAAAAATATACGAATGTCATTACTGCTTATCTATATTTTATTAGAAGTAATAAAACAAGAATTTCCTCTGCCAATAGCATGATAACTATATTGAAATATTAGATATATGTACGTTTGTTGTTTTTGTTTTTTTTTTACCTTTTTGTTTATTACCTTCTGTTTTCTTTTTGTAAATTCAAGCTCGAGGTCAGAGTTTTATTTTCTGTTTTATTTTTATACTTCGATCGAGCTTCATCGAGCTTGAATTTACAAAAAGAAAACAGAAGGTAATATTTGATATATATCACATTTCAATATTCATTATGGATTAATGATAGATGCATTTTAGAATAAGGATTAACCTTGACCAAGGCCGTATTCAGGGGGGGAGGGATGAGGGGGATCAAAAATTTTGGTCACTTTGCCAGTTACTCAGGGATGGAAAATACAATTTTTATGAAAGTACAAAAAAGGTATTTTTTGAGCGGAAAGATTATTGTCAAGAGACTGAATTTTAAAGAAAATAAAATTTTGACAAAATTTTCTATAGAAATAAAATTTTGCAAAAATTTCCTATAGAAATAAAATTTTTACAAAATTTTCAATTGAAATAAAATTTTGACAAAATTTTCTATAAAAATAAACTTTTGCAAAAATTCTATATATAAATAACATTTTGACAACATTTTCTACCGAAATTAAAAATCGATAATATATAATCGCATTCTTTTTTCGACTAAAACTTTCTTGAAGTTCAATAAAATCCTGTTTTTGACTATGTCTTACAAAATCGAGATTTTCTTCCCACATGAACATGTCTTTTTGCCATATTTGTAAAAGACTATTAGCAAATAAGGTTGATAAAGACTTTCTCAAAATATTAAAATATTTTGTCAAAGGTATTGTACCATAAATCTGATATCGACTCAAAAATGTCTACACAAAAGGTACTAAATCATTCGCGGGGGTACTACGGTACTGACCGGGGTGAAAAAGGTTTGAAAAAAGTACTATAGTACTGCATTTTCCATCCCTGCAGTTACTACGTGCTCATCCGAACGTTCATTTTCGACAATGAAGAGATTAAAGACGTATCTAAGAAATTCGACTAGCGAGAGTAGACTCAAAGGATTGGCATTAATATCGGTTCATCGCCGAATAAATGTGCCGACTGAAGAAGTCATTGATTTATTTGCTGCCCAAAAAGCCCGTCGGCTCAATTTAATATTATAACCAGTGAGTAAAGTAGGAAGTCGGACGGGGCCGACTATATCATACCCTAAACCACCCCTACTGAATTAGTAAACATAAGCATTTGTGGGGTATCATTGGTATAGGTTTTGGAGAACATAAAGGGTGGTACATGTTTATGGGTGTCGTGTCACAATCTGAGCATAAATGTCTAATATTAGGAGCTATAGTTTATTTTGCACCAAAAGTGTTAGTATGCCACTAATATTGAGCCCATTATTAAAAAAGAGAAAAATCGTTCAATTAGTGTGGGTTATAACTCCAAATTTGTAAAAATCGAGTAATATTCTTATGTAAGAGCTACAAGTACGTATAAATACGATCGGGTAGTACATCAAAATTTAAAATTTGAGTAACATTGGTTAATAAATAAGAGTACTATGGCCAAATTAGGGAAAATAGAGCGATGCATATATATGGAAGCTATATTTAAATCTGAACCAGTTTGCATAATATTTTGCGGGTTTGATTAATATCACAAAAGGTTATCTTGTGCAAAATTTGAGAAAGATCAGTTAAGAAATGAGGCCTCTACGTTCAAAAATAAGGTTATTAGGGGCGAATTTTTCAAAACCGGGCGATACATATATGGGAGCTATATCTACATCTGAACCGATTTTGATGAAATTTTGCACATACCGTTAGTACTATAGTGGACTGGATCTAGCCAACTTTGAGTAAGAACGGTTAGTAAATAAGGGTTCTATGGCCAAATTTGGGAAAATCGGGCTATACATATATATGCGAGCTATATCTAAATCTGAAACGATTTCGATGATATTTCGCACATATAGTTAGTGCTATAGAAGATTACATTTAGCTAACTTTGAGTAAGATCGGTTGATAAATAAGGGTTTTATGGCCGAATTTAGAAAAATCGGGCGGTACATATATATGGGAGCTATAGCTAAATCTGAACCGATTTCGATGATTTTTTGCACATATAGTTAATGCTATGGAAGATTACATTTAGCTAACTTTGAGTAAGATCGGTTGATAAATTAGGGTTTTGTGGCCAAATTTGGGAAAATCGGGCGATACATATATATAAGAGCTATATCTAAATCTGAACCGATTTGGATGAAATTTTGCAGACTTGAAGGGCGGTAAAAAAGATTACCTTTTGCCAAATTTGGTGACGATCCGTTTGAAAAAAAAGCACGACGTGACCCCATTTGTCGAAATCGGGCGATACATATATGGGAGCTATATCTAAATTTGATCCGATTTCTTCCAAATTCAATAGCGTTCGTCCTTGTGCCAAAAAACTCCCTGTACCAAATTTCATCAAAATCGGTCAATAATTGCGACCGGAATCCTGTGAACAACAAATACATGGACAGACGGACGGACACCAAGCGCTAGATCGACTCAGGAGGTGATTCTGAGTCGATCGGTATATATTTTATGGGGTCTAAAATCAATATTTCTGGTAGGCACATTTTTTGGCAGATCAAATATATTATACCCTAACCACTATGTGGTTTAGGGTATAAAAATATTGTATACATACCTATGCATAAATAAAATTTTCTACACATGAGATTATATGAATATGTTTTTTTAAAGTTGAACCCCCCCCCCGAATTAAAATCCTGGCTACGGCCTTGACCTTGACCCAATAAACATTTTCAAAAATGTTCTATATATTATTCCCGATTATAAGCGATTCACTTTATCGTTTATAATTATTATGAAATATATTTTTGAAAATTGATGTTTACCTTTGAATTCTCTTTGAGGTTTTTTGGAAGATCCTATTCAAACCATGAACTGTTGTTATATGTAAAATATCTTCAATAATGCCAGCCTTCAGTTCCGCCCATTTGTTTTGATTATCATCATTGTCTCGTAAAAATTTCTTCGATTTCATAGATGTTTTCCAAAAGTAAATATATATCGACTTGACGATATTCAGCAGCTATTACCTGCTTGGAAAAATTGATTTTCTTTTTTTTATTTATGGATATTCCGTCAATAGAATTATAGTTCCGACCGATATGACCCTTGTTAACACACTACTTTGTTTTGACATGAATGGGGTAATCAAGTTTACTGCCGCCGCCGCCGACGCTGACTGAATTGTCAATTAGTTGTGACAACAATATTTTAATACCATCAACAAGTTTTTATTGGTACAAACAATGGCAGTGATAGCTTGACTACAGTATATTGACACGCCATTAACCATGCAACAGACAAATGTTTGTTTGTCATGTCAATAATTATACAGTAGCACTTGCATTAGTCTAGATAATCTTTAGATATATGTAAAAATACAGGGTTATGGATATGTATTACAACCAACTTCAGGTACACATTATTTCCAAATTGCTCGTATGACAACTTACCTGTCTGTTGTCAGACGAGCTACACCAGAAATGATCCGAAAAGTTTAGGTCACATTTGATCGAAATCGAAATGCCGCAATGTTAGAAAATTTACTCGTGCGCTGAACATATCGTGAGATCAAATGTACCACATATTGCAAAATGAGCTTGAACTAAAGCCATTGAAACTCCAAAAATGCATAAAAAAGTTAGACTGGAAAGTGCCAATGAGTTGCTTGGCTTGCACCAAAATTTTCAGTTCCGGAATTGGGGTTTTCTCCGGTAAGAAGCCTTCAGCACTTGAACAGTTTGTGAATAAAACAAAAGTATATACGTAAGTTCGGTCAGGCCGAATCTTATGTACCCTCCACCATGGATTGCGTAGAAACTAGAAAGGCTGTAACCCACAATCGAATTACTTGGGTTGTGGTAACACTTGACGATGGCAAGCTATCTTAACACTTCTTAAGATCAGCTTCTAAACTGTAAGTTAGCCCATATGGGCTATATGTTAGACAAAACAAGTATATACGGCCGTAAGTTCGGCCAGGCCGAAGCTTATGTAACCTCCATCATGGATTGCGTGGAAACTTCATCTAAACACTGCCATCCACAATCGAATTAGTTAAGTTGCGGTAACGCTTGCCGATGGCAAGGTATCTTAAAACCTCCTAACACCATCTTCTAAATTGTATGTAAGTCCATACGTGGTATATATTAAATCAAAAAAGATCGATCCAATACGTATATAATTCAGTTTGACAAAGTAGACATAAAATTTTGACAAAATTTTCTACAGAAATAAAATTTTAACAAAATTTTCTATAGAAATAAAATTTTCACACAATTTTCTGTAGAAATAAAAATTTTGACAAAATCTTCTATAGAAAGAAAATTTTGACAAAATTTTCTACAGAAATAAAATTTTAACAAAATTTTCCATAGAAATAAAATTTTCACACAATTTTCTGTAGAAATAAAAATTTTGACAAAATCTTCTATAGAAAGAAAATTTTGACAAAAATTTCAAAAGCAATAAAATTTTAACAAAATTTTCTATAGAAACTTTTGAAAAAATTTTCTATAGAAATAAAATCTTGGTAGATTATTTTTTGGCTCGAGTGGCAACCATGATTATGAACCGAATAAAATTTGAACAAAATTTTCTATAGAAATAAAATTTTGACAAAATTTTCTATAGAAATAAATGTTTGACAATAATGAAAATTTTATTATGAACCGAATAAAATTTTAACAAAATTTTCTCTAGAAATAAAATTTTGACAAAATTTTCTATAGAAATAAAATTTTGACAAAATTTTCTATAGAAATAAAATTTCTATAGAAATAAAATTTCTATAGAAATAAAATATTGGTAGATTATTTTTGGCTCTAGTGGCAACCATGATTATGAACCGATATGGACCAATTTTTGTGTGATTGGACCAATTTTGGTATGGTTGTTAGCGACCATATACTAACACCACGTTCCTAATTTGAACCGGATCGGATGAATTTTGCTCCTCCAAGAGGCTCCGGAGGTCAAATCTGAAGAATATTTTACATGGGGGCTATATATAATTATGGACCGATATGGACCAATTCTGGCACGGTTGGTAAAGATCATATACTAACACCATGTTCCAAATTACAACCGGATTGGATGAAATTTGCTTCTCTTGGAGACTTCGCAAGCCAAATCTGGGGATCGGTTTATATGGGGCTATATATAATTATGAACCGATGTGGACCAATTTTTGCATGGTTGTTAGAGACCATATACCTATATTATGTACCAAATTTCAGGCGGATCGGATGAAATTTGCTTCTCTTTGAGGCTCCGCAACCAAAATCTGGGGATCGGTTTATATGGGGTCTATATATAATTATGGACCGATGTGGACCAATTTTTGCATGGTTGTTAGAGACCATATACCAACATCATGTACCAAATTTTAGCCGCATCGGATAAAATTTGCTTCTCTTTGAGGCTCCTCAAGCCAAATCTGGGGATCGGTTTATATGTGGGCTATATATAATTATAGACCGATGTGGACCAATTTTTGCATGGTTGTTAGAGACCATATACCAACATCATGTACCACATTTCAGCCGGATGGGATGAAATATGCTTCTCTTAGAGGCTCCACAAGCCAAATCTGGGGATCGGTTTATATGGGGGCTATACGTAAAAGTGGACCGATATGGCCCATTTGCAATACCATCCGACCTACATCAATAACAACTACTTGTGCCAAGTTTCAAGTCGATAGCTTGTTTCGTTCGGAAGTTAGCGTGATTTCAACAGACGGACGGACGGACGGACATGCTCAGATCGACTCAGAATTTCACCACGACCCAGAATATATATACTTTATGGGGTCTTAGAGCAATATTTCGATGTGTTACAAACGGAATGACAAAGGTAATATACCCCCATCCTATGGTGGAGGGTATAAAAAGATCGATCCAATACGTATATAATTCAGTTTGACAAAGTAGACATAAAATTTTGACAAAATTTTCTACAGAAATAAAATTTTAACAAAATTTTCTATAGAAATAAATTTTTCACACAATTTTCTGTAGAAATAACAATTTTGACAAAATTTTCTATAGAAAGAAAATTGTGACAAAAATTTCTACAGAAATAAAATTTTAACAAAATTTTCTATAGAAATAAACTTTTGAAAAAATTTTCTATAGCAATAAAATCTTGGTAGATTATTTTTGGCTCGAGTGGCAACCATGATTATGAACCGAATAAAATTTGAACAAAATTTTCTATAGAAATAAAATTTTGACAAAATTTTCTATAGAAATAAATGTTTGACAATAATGAAAATTTTATTATGAACCGAATAAAATTTTAACAAAATTTTCTCTAGAAATAAAATTTTGACAAAATTTTCTATAGAAATAAAATTTTGACAAAATTTTCTATAGAAATAAAATTTCTATAGAAATAAAATATTGGTAGATTATTTTTGGCTCTAGTGGCAACCATGATTATGAACCGATATGGACCAATTTTTGTGTGATTGGACCAATTTTGGTATGGTTGTTAGCGACCATATACTAACATCACGTTCCTAATTTGAACCGGATCGGATGAATTTTGCTCCTCCAAGAGGCTCTGGAGGTCAAATCTGGAGAATGTTTTATATGGGGGCTATATATAATTATGGACCGATATGGACCAATTCTGGCACGGTTGCTAAAGATCATATACTAACACCATGTTCCAAATTACAACTGGATTGGATGAAATTTGCTTCGCAAGCCAAATCTGGGGATCGGTTTATATGGGGGCTATATATAGTTATGGACCGATGTGAACCAATTTTTGCATGGTTGTTAGAGACCATATACTAACGCCATGTACCAAATTTCAGCCGGATCGGATGAAATTTGCTTCTCTTAGAGGCTCCGCAAGCCAAATCGGTGGATCGGTTTATATGGCGTCTATATATAATTAAGAACCGATGTGGACCAGTTTTTGCACAGTTGTTAGAAACCATATACTAACGCCATGCACCAAATTTCAGCCGGATCGGATGAAATTTGCTTCTCTTAGAGGATCGGCAAGCCAAATTTGGGGGTCCGTTTATATGGGGGCTATACGTAAAAGTTGACCGATATGGCCATTTTCAATGCCATCCGACCTACATCGATAACAACTACTTGTGCCAAGTTTCAAGTCGATAGCTTGTTTCGTTCGGAAGTTAGCGTGATTTCAACAGACGGACGGACGGACATGCTTAGATCGACTCAGAATTTCACCACGACCCAGAATATATATACTTTATGGGGTCTTAGAGCAATATTTCGATGTGTTACAAACGGAATGACAAAGTTCATATACCCCCATCCTATGATGGAGGGTATAAAAAGGCTGTCTAACATATAGACTATGTTAACATATGAATTACCTATATAATTCAGTTCTTGACCGCTATATATAGGAAAGTCCACAAATAATTACCAACCGATATGAACCAATTTTTGCGCGGTAATTAGACAGCCACCATTGAAATACAGGACTCGGTTTATACGTTATGTACTTGTTTAATCTAAAATGGAAACCATGTGGACTAACTTAAAATTTAGTTAAGATGGTTTAAGATATATTGACATCAATAACTCTTACACAACACAACCCAAACAACTTGATTATGGATAACATTTTTGGTAGAACTTTGTACGCAATCCATGGAGAAGGATACATAAGATTCAGCCTGGCCGAATTTTCATCTTATTTACTTCAATGTTTAAATATAAACTAGCGTAACCCGGCCCGCTTCGCTGCGCCTCATGAAGCATATTTTCGTTAACTTAGTCAACCATATCCTTCGATATGAAAACAAATTGGAAAAGATTTGATTGATTAAATTCATCGCTTCTGCGCCAATTTTGCACCACATCCGGATCCAAAAAGAATATTTTGACTACTTTTTTGCGATGTTTTTTTTTTTTTTTTTTTTTTTTTTTTTGGCGGGTAATTATATACATTTTACACTGGAACACATTGAAACACATTTTTATTAGCTCAAATCTCCATGTTAATTTATTTGAAAGTAGTACACATGATAATAGTGCACTTTACATACAGTCAACAAAATATTAACTTCTTATTTTATGCTTTATCGCTGTACGTTTTATAAACAACTTCTCAACACTTGGGGTCGTCCTTCTTGGCCTGAACATTTTGAGTGTTAATAAGGCATAAACTCCTCTTTTGGGTATATCGAATAAAATAAAATACAAGATTTCTGTAATGCCCACGAGAGAACAGCCAATACATAAACCAGCCAGACCACCTACGCATGCTGAAACGAAAAGATAGGAAAAACAAGTAAGGAAAGTCTAAAGTCGGGCGGGGCCGTCTATACTATACCCTGCACCACTTTGTAGATCTAAATTTTCGATACCATATCACATCCGTCAAATGTGTTGGGGGCTATATATAAAGGTTTGTCCCAAATACATACATTTAAATATAACTCGATCTGGACCGAATTAGATAGACTTCTACAAAATTTATAGACTCAAAATTTAAGTCGGCTAACGCACTAGGGTGGAACACAATTTTAGTAAAAACCAAGTAAGGAAAGTCTAAAGTTGGGCGGACAGACAGACAGACGGACATCGCTAAATCGACTCAGAATTTAATTCTAAGCCGATCCGTATACTAAAAGGTTGGTCTACGATTACTCCTTCTTGGCGTTACATACAAATGCACAAACTTATTATACCCTGTACCACAGTAGTGGTGAAGGGTATAAATATGGGAAACATCTAAATCTGAAGCAATTTTAAGGAAACTTCGCAAAAGTTTATTTATGATTTATCGCTCGATATATATGTATTAGAAGTTTAGGAAAATTAGTCATTTTTACAACTTTTCGACTAAGCAGTGGCGATTTTACAAGGAAAATGTTGGTATTTTGACCATTCTTGTCGAAATCAGAAAAACATATATATGGGAGCTATATCTAAATCTGAACCGATTTCAACCAAATTTGGCACGCACAGCTACAATGCTAATTCTACTCCCTGTGCAAAATTTCAACTAAATCGGAGCAAAAAATTGGTCTCTGTGGTCATATGATTGTAAATCGGGCGAAAGCTATATATGGGAGATATATCCAAATCTGAACCGATTTCAACCAAATTTGGCACGCATAGTTACAATGCTAATTCTACTCCCTGTGCAAAATTTCAACTAAATCGGAGTTAAAAATTGACCTCTGTGGTCATATGAGTGTAAATCGGGCGAAAGCTATATATGGGAGATATATCCAAATCTGAACCGATGTCAACCAAATTTGGCACGCATAGTTACAATGCTAATTCTACTCCCTGTGCAAAATTTCAACTAAATCGGAGTTAAAAATTGGCCTCTGTGGGCAAATGAGTGTAAATCGGGCGAAAGCTATATATGGGAGCTATATCTAAATCTGAACCGATTTGGCTGATATTTTGCAAGTTTTTCGAGACCCATAAAATATTCCGATGTACGGAATTTGAGGAAGATCGGTTGATATACACGCCAATTATGACCAGATCGGTGAAAAATATATATGGCAGCTATATCTAAATCTGAACCGATTTTTTTCCAAAATCAATAGGGATCGTCTTTGAGCCGAAACAGGACCCTGTACCAAATTTTAGGACTATCGGACTAAAACTGCGAGCTGTACTTTGCACACAAAAATACATCAACAGACAGACAGACAGACAGACGGACATCGCTAAATCGACTCAGAATTTAATTCTAAGCCGATCCGTATACTAAAAGGTTGGTCTACGATTACTCCTTCTTGGCGTTACATACAAATGCACAAACTTATTATACCCTGTAACACAGTAGTGGTGAAGGGTATAATAAAAGGATCAAGGGAACATTAATTACAAACAAGTATATACGGCCGTAAATTCGGCCAGGCCGAATCTTATGTACCCTCCACCATGGATTGCTTAGAAACTTCTACTAAAGACGGTCATCCACAATTAAATTACTTGGATTGCGGCCGATGTCAAGGCATCTTAAAACATCTTAACATCATCTTCTAAATTGCGGGATATATAGTAGTCCATGCGAGATATATAGTAGACAAAAGAAAGGTCGATTGTTGATGTTTGCTAGATTGGTAGAATTGTTGATGATTTAGAAGGTTTTGAAAAAAATTTTCTCCCCAACTACACGCACACACAAAAAAAAATTTTTCTGATTCAATCACGAAATTAATTGATCCAATTAATTTTTTAATTGAAATGTCTTCAATCACGAAAATGATAGTATCAATCACAGTTTTAATTGGGCATAAAAAAATCTTGATTAAAAAATTAATTGATTTCATTACCAAATGTCAATTAAGTTTTTAATTGATTCAATTAAAAACTTAATTGATGTTGATTGCAAAACTCAATTAATTTAGTAATTAAACAAAGGTAACTATTTTCAATTACATTCTGATTTGGCTTAGAATTTTTAGTTGGATTAACAATTGATTGTTAAAAAAAAAAAAATTAATCAACACAGAAAAAAATTTCACGAAAAATTTTCCAATTAAAATTTTAATTGAGTTTTAAAAAATATTCAATTAAAAATTTAATTGAATCAACAAATTTTTTAATTGAAACAAAAATCAATCACAAAAATTAATAGTATAAATTAATTTTTTAATTGGATCAATTAATTTTTTAATTGACCTTCAATTAATTTTTTAATTGATACTATCATTTCTGTGATTGAAGACATTTCAATTAAAAAATTAATTGGATCAATTAATTTCGTGATTGAATCAGAAAAAATTTTTTTTGTGTGAAAAATTTAATCACTTTTATAACTGACTTAGTCTTCCGAATTTGATTACAAGTTAATTGTATCAATTAACTTTTTAATTAAAAATTTTAAAATTTTCAATCATTGACTAAATTAACTTAATGTTTCTATCTTGATTAAAAAGTTAATTGTACCAATTAATTTATTAATTGAAAAAAATTTCAACTTCAATTAACTTTTTAATTGGAAATTTTTTGGTGATATTTTTTTCTGTGCAGAGAAGGAATATGATCACCTCAAACATGTTTCAAGAGCAAAATTTTATATTTGTATGGTGACCATGTAACATGTTTGTTACTAAAATGTTATTTTCTCGTCAAATATAACCTGCTTGCCGAAATCAGATACATGATTTCCTAGAAAATAGCATGGGTGCGAAAACCATGTTACATGGTCACCACCCAAAACTAACATTTAGCTCTTAAAACATGTTTGAGGTGATCATATTCCTTCTCTGGGTGTATGAAATGCTTCACAAATTTTCTATAATAATACCATTTTGATAAAATTTTCTACAGAAATAAAATTCTGACAACATTTTCTATAGAAATAAAGAAATTATATTTTGACAAAATTTCCTAAATACATAAAATGTTGACAAAATTTTCTATAGAAATATAAAATTTTCTGTGGCAATAAAATTTTAGAAAATTATTTTTGATTCGAGTGGCAATCGTGATTTTTCTGTGATTGGGGATCGGTTTATTTGGGGGCTACATATAATATAAATCGATACGGACCAATTTTGGCTTGGTTGTTATCGGCCATACACTAAAGAAATGTACCCAATTTCAACCGGATCGGATGAATTTTGCTCCTCCAAGAGGCACCTGAGGTCAAATCTGGGTATCGGTTTTTATGGGGGCTATATATAATTAAGGACCGATGTGGACCAATTTTTGTATGGTTGCTAGTGACCACATACCAACACCATGTACCAAATTTCAGACGGATCGGATAAAAATTTGCTCCTCTTTGAGGCTCCGCAAGCCAAATCTGCGGATCGGTTTATATAATTATGAAGCGATATGGACCAATATTTGCATGGTTGTTTGAGACTATATACTAACACCGCGAACTAAGTTTCAACCGGATCGGATGAATTTTGCTCCTTCAAGAGGCTCCGGAGATCAAATCTGGGGATCGGTTTATAATATAAGGGCTATATATAATTATGGACCGATGTGGACCAATTTTTACATGGTTGTTACAGACCATATACTTACACCACGTACCAAATTGCAACCGGATTGGATGAAATTTGCTTCTCTTAGAGGCTCCGCAAGCCAAATCTGGGGATCGGTTTATATGGGGGCTATATATAATTATGGACCGATGTGGACCAATTTTTGCATGGTTGCTAGTGACCATATACCAACACCATATATCAAATTTCAGACGGATCGGATGAAATTTGCTTCTCTTTGAGGCTCCGCAAGCCAAATCTGGGGATCGGTTTATATGGAGGCTATATATAATTATGGACCGATGTGGACCAATTTTTGCATGGTTGCTAGTGACCCTATATCAACACCATGTACCACATTTCAGACGGATCGGATGAAAATTGGTTCTGTTTGAGGCTCCGCAGGCTAAATCTGGGGATCGGTTTATATGGAGGCTATATATAATTATGGACCGATGTGGACCAATTTTTGCACGGTTATTTGAGACTATATACTAACACCACGTACCAAATTGCAACCGGAGTGGATGAAATTTGCTTCTCTTAGAGGCTCCGCAAACCAAATCTGGGGATCGGTTTATATGGGGTCTATATATAATTATGGACCGATATGGACCAATTTTTGCATGGTTGTTAGAGACCATATACCAACATCATGTACCAAATTTCAGCCGGATCGGATGAAATTTGCTTCTTTTTGAGGCTCCTCAAGCCAAATCTGGGGATCGGTTTATATGGGGGCTATATATAATTATGGACCGATGTGGACCAATTTTTGCATCATTGTTAGAGACCATATACCAACACCATATACCAAATTTCAGCCGGATGGGATGAAATATGCTTCTGTTAGAGGCTCCACAAGCCAAATCTGAGGGTCCCTTTATATGGGGGCTATACGTAAAAGTGGACCGATATGGCCCATTTTCAATGCCATCCGACCTACATCGATAACAACTACTTGTGCCAAGTATCAAGTCGATAGCTTGTTTCGTTCGGAAGTTAGCGTGATTTCAACAGACGGACGAACGGACATGCTTAGATCGACTCAGAATTTCACCACGATCCAGAATATATATACTTTATGGGGTCTTAGAGCAATATTTCGATGTGTTACAAACGGAATGACAATGTAAAGGATTTAATAAAATTTTAATTACGGATTAATGAAAATTTAATTAAAGCAAATAACCCAGAATTTAGGTCTCTAAATTTTCTCTATTTTTGCTCCTAAAGTAAAAGGTTTAAGGCAATTTTGTTTGCTTAAATTTTCGGTCATCCTTTTTTCAGTGAAATGATTGAAGAGGATTTTTTTATACCCACCACCATAGAATGGTGACGGGGGTATAATAAGGTTGTCATTCCGTTTGTAACACATCGAAATATTGATTTCCGACTATATAAAGTATATATATATATATATATATATATATATATATATATATATATATATATATATATATATATATATATATATATATATATATATATATATATATATATATATATATATATATATATATATATATATATATATATATATATATATATATATATATATATATATATATATATATATATATATATATATATATATATATATATATATATATATATATATATATATATATATATATATATATTCTTGATCAGGGAGAAATTCAAAGACGATATAACGATGTCCGTCTGTCTATCTATCTGGCTGTCTGTCTGTCTGTTGTAATCACGCTACAGTCTTCAATAATGAAGCAATCGTGCTGAAATTTTGCACAAACTCGTCTTTTGTCTGCAGGCAAGTCAAGTTCGAAGATGGGCTCTATCGGTCCAGATTTGGGGTCTTGGGCTTATAGAAATCGTAGTTTTTATCCAATTTGCCTGAAATTTGAAATCTAGAGGCATTGTAGGACCACAAATACGTGTGCCAAAAATTGTGAGTATAGGTCCATATTTTGGTATAGCCCCCATATAGACCGATCTTCCGATATTATTTCTTGGGCTTAAAGAAATCGCAGTTTTTATTCAATTTACCTGAAATTGAAAATCTAGAGGTATTGTAGGACCACAAATACGTGTGCCAAAAATTGTGAGTAGCGGTCCATATTTTGGTATAGCCCCCATATAGACCGATCTCCCGATTTTACTTCTTGGGCTTATAGAAACCGCAGTTGTTATTCAATTTACCTGAAATTGGAAATCTAGAGCTATTGTAGGACCACAAATACGTGTGCCAAAAATTGTGAGTATCGGTCCATGTTTTGGTATGGTCCCCATATAAAACGACCTCCCGATTTGGGGTCTTGGGCTTATAGAAACCGTAGTTTTTATTTAATTTGTCTGAAATTGGAAATTTAGAGGTATTTTAGGACCATAAAGAGGTGTGCCGAAAATGGTGAGTATCGGTCCATATTTTGGTATAGCCCCCATATAGACCGATTCCCGATTTTACTTCTTGGGCTAATAGAATCCGAAGTTTTTAACATATTTACCTGAAATTGGAAATCTAGAGGTATTTTCGGGTCATAAAGAGGTGTGCCGAAAACGGTGAGTATCGGTCCATATTTTTGTATAGCCCCTATAAGAACGATCTCCCGATTTAACTCCTTGGGTTTCTAGAAACCGTAGTTTTTATCTGATTTGCCTGAAATTGTAAATATTCTGGTATTTTAGGCTCACAAAAACGTCTATCGGATTAAGTTTTTATCGGTCCATTTGGTAATGCCTCCATATAACATAGACCGACTTCACTTCTTGAGGGTGTAGAAGGCGCACTGATCATGAAAATTGCTTGAAACTCAATGTAAAATTTCCAGAGTTTACTCCTACAGATTTAAGATTTCAAATCAAGACGTTATTTTATAATTTTCTTGCACACTTACAAAAAATGTTAATGATTCCTCTAAACCTCAAACAAAAATGGTTCTTATAAATCCAGAATCTAATATAGTCCTCATAGGTGTAATCTTTAAATTTATCTTCGGGAAGTGTCCTCAAGCCCTCCTGAAATTTCAAAGGAAACACTAATATTTGGTTCATGGTGGTGGGTATTTAAGATTCGGCCCGGCCGAACTTACTGCTGTATATACTTGTTTTAATTTAAAAAAGGCGACATTTTGAGTTCTTCAGAATATTAAAATATTAAAAAGGGCACGTGAGTCTATAAAAATTTTGCAGAAATCGTCTATTCGATTTTTTAAAATTTTAAAACTGCCGATATGTACGATTCCTTAAACATCGATTTTTTTTGTTTGCATCCCTAAGATCAACTTACCCATTACATCGATTCGTGTATATACAGCAGATGTCTCATAAATTGTTGCAGTATCCCATAGGAAATACACATACATTTCCAATCCTGTGTCATTGGGATCAATGAATTTTTCTGGTATATGCTCAACCCGAAAATCCGTTTGATAGACCAGAGATTTACAATCGAAAAAACAGGGGCATACCATACCTGTACCACTTGTCTCGACATATTTACGTTCTCCATGCCTTTCAAAAGATTTCGTTTTTTCTATAGGATATAAAGAAACAAATAATAAACTATAAACAATGCAAAATTACATATTATTGATCGAACTAACTGTAATGTTTATATAGACAAGGAAAATCCGATGGACGACATGGTGGATATACTCGAGATGGTGGAAAAAACAAATCCATGGTACAATTGCAAAATTCCATTAAATATGCCTGTTCACATTCAACATAGCAATTTTCAAACATGTATTTATGACCCTCTAAAGATCTGAAATGAACTGAATCGATTTCATCCTGAAATGATAAAACGATGATAATAAAGGAATATGAGAAAAATTGCAGCAATTTTGTACATGGATCTGAAATGATTTTATATTTTATAAATCATTGTGTCCAAAATAGCTCCGAATGCAATAAATATAAGGATTCACTTTTAATCTCGTAAATTGTTGTATTAATAGAATGGCCATCAGTCGATAAATATGTACCATGTAGGTCCACTGGAATTGGCCTGGTTGGTCTACGATTCCCTTCAATGAGCTTCAACGTTCTTGAAGAACATTGGAGAGAATGGTGGTTAGGTTTCTAGTCCATACTTTCAATATTTCTGTGGTCACAACCCATAACAGCCTAAGTGTATTTTTCAATATTTTCAGTACAGGAGTTTAAAGTTTTGAATCTTCACTGAAAATCAGGAGAAGGTGTTTTTTGGAAAACTTTGCTACAGACTCCTAGAAGAGATACAAACATGAAAAATTTAGGGCAAATAAATTTAGTTACGCTGAATACGATGGTGCTAATAACTCAATTGTGTCCTAACTCGAGTTAGGCTGCTAAGGGTTGTGACCACAGATTTGCTTCAAAACTCTCGAAATAGCTAGAAAATAGGGAAAATGGTTTCGGTACTGAAACCAGGAAAACATACATACCTTAGAGACTCACATCGGTCTATTACCCTTCTTTCCCCTGATAACAAAGATTCTTGCAGTAATTTTACTGCCCTATTTCACAGAGCGCCTAATGTTGGCAGAAAATCATCATGGTTTCCGTTCGGGAAGGAGTTCGACCACCACATTGTGCGAATTAACAGCCAACGGAACAGAGAGATTGAATAGTTAGAGGCCCCCTAAACGTTCGATTCTCGTAGCATTAGATCTATCTAAAGCATTAGATACAGTGCCATCCTCTTAAGGGATATTATGGAAACCTCTCTACCTTACGATCTTATGATTTGATTTGCAAACTATGTGACAGGTACATAGTCCTATGTGGAATATAGAGGAAAACTATCATCATACTGGAGGAACAAAAAAGGCGTACCTCAAGCCGGTGTACTGTCCCCCCTCATTTTTAACTTTTATGGGGTAGGAGTTCCTCTTCCACAATCATATGATCATCCGATAGCCTTTACCGGCTACTGTCCCAAAGTTACATCAGGTAAAGGCATCAAGCAGCTTGAAGTGAAGATTAATTACTACCACCTTGCACTTAGGGCCTTCTTTGGCAGCAGGAATCTGAACCAGTCTGTCCTGAAGTTGACAGCAACCAATTTCATATCGTGGACGAAAAAGGTGAACAAGGAACAAGACGACTCAGTGATAAGAGAGAAGTTCACTAATGTGGTATCACAATGGACTGAATAGTCTAAGTGAGTCTGATACATCGGGCTGCCACCTAACCTAACCTATTGCATATCCAGGGGGCGCTATCTGAACGAGTCAAAGCCAATCCGGTTCAAGTTCAGGAAAGACTAACTATCAAAAAATCGCCCGATCGGCGATAACTCTAATCAGGAAATTTTTATCTGACAACCTATGCTGACGACTGTTCCATAGTTACATCAGATAGAGACATAAAACAGCTTGATGTGAGCCTTACTAACCCCTTAAGGGACTGACAAAGCAGGAATGTAAACCTTTTTACCACATAAAAGATGACAACCATTTTCACATCTTGAATGAAAGAGGTGAATTAGGAGCTTGGTATCCACAAACGTGGCCAGAGCATTCCCACATGCAAGGACCCGAAGGTTCGTTATGTTACGTTTGGTAATCTGTTCCTCGTTGGAAAACATGCGGAAATTTTTACTAATAACATTGGAACAGAAACAATATCCTGAAGCCATTGGCTGGTAGCACTTGGGGGAAGAATGAAAAGACGATTCAAAAGACCAATAAGTCGATAGATCGCTATCGATACTCAAAAGAGAAACCTTCAAATGGTGCAGAATACTGCGCTGCGGAATACCACTGGTTGTGACTCCAAGATACCAGAACAACATCCATACCATGAGTGGAAAATGCTGCCGGTGAGGACACTCTGTGACCTACTCATTCACAGCACCTGGTAAAGTGCTATCCAAACATGTCAAATCCAGAAGAGAACCATCTACTGCACCACGAGCTAGGAAGGCACCATGGTGCAACGGTTAGCATGCCCGCCTTACATACAAATGGTTGTGGGTTCAAACCCAGTTTCAATCAAACACCAAAAAGTTTTTCAGCGGTGTGTCTCAAAGCTTCTATATGAGGTTTCACCGCAATACGGAACGCCGTTCTAATTCGGCTATAAAAAGGAGGTTCCTTGTTATTGAATTGAACATAGAATCGGGCAGCACTTAGTGATAAGAGAGAAGTTCATCACTGTGGTATAAAAATGGACTGAAAAGACTAAGCAAGCCTTAAATATCGGGCTGCCACTATACCTAACTTAACATGTTCGACTTCAGAAAAGACTTCCAATAAATAAATCACTAATAGACGATGACCATGATCAGGAAATGTTCAACTGAAAAGCGTTGCAGACGACTGTTTTATAGTTATATCAGATAGAGGCATTAAAGAGCTTGATGTGAGGATTATTACCTCCTGCCCTAAGGGACTTTTTGTTAGCAGGAATCTGTACATTTGTGCCTCGAAATCAACGGCAATCATTTTCGCGTCGTAGACCAAAGAAGTAAACTTGGAGCTTGATATACGTGGCCAGAGCATTCCAACTACCCAAGATTCTTGATATGGCGTTTGATAGCCTGCTCCGTTTGGAAAACATGGTTGCTAAAAACGTTGGGAGCAGAAACAAGATCCTAAAGACAATGGGTGGTGGCACTTCGTGGAAGGATAAAGAAACTCCGAAGTACCTGAACGACAACTACCACATGAGTTCAAAATGCTCTCGTTGAGGCAAAATACGGAGGAGTAAACCACCCAAACCATGCCACATAGAGGAGAGCACCATATGAACGAGCCAAGACCATCCATGGCTAGAGCATTCTCACATCCAAGAAACCTAAGGTTCTTGGTGTGGCGTTTGACAGCCTGTTCCTCTTTGAAAAACATGCGGAAATGATTGCTAAAAACAAGATCCTAAGGCATAGACTGGTAGCACTTGGAGGAAAGATAAAGAGACGTCTCAAAAGACCTTTGAGTTGATAGGTCTCTCAGTATAAAATATAACCAATAGAGAAATCTTCAAACGGTGCAAGTACTACACTGCGGATTGCCGATGAATGTCAACCAAAGCACCAAAACAGCACTGCGGCATGAGCCAAAAACGCTCTTGGGAAGGCAATACTTCGACTTTCTCACCCACCAGCATCTGATAAAGTACAGAGAGCCAACCTCCCAAACTTTGCCACATCTAGAAAAACACGGGCCAAGGTCATTCAGTTCGAGTTCAGAAACGACTTACAATCAATTAATCACCAGATCGACGATGAGCGTAATCGGAAGATGTTCATCTGATGACATATACGGACGTCTGTTCCGTAGTTACTTCATGCAAATACATCAAGGCCCTTGAGGTGAGGATTAATGACTACATCCTTTCACTTCAAGACTACTATGTCAGCAAGAATCTGAGACTCTCTTTCCCGAAGCAGATAGCAACCATTTTCACATCGTGGAGCAAAGAGTGAACCAGGGACTTAGTTAGGTGGCAGCCCGATGTATCAGGCTCACTTAGTCTATTCAGTCCATTGTGATACCACATTGGTGAACTTCTCTCTTATCACTGAGTGCTGCCCGATTCCATGTTAAGCTCAATGACAAGGGACCTCCTTTTTATAGCCGAATCAGAACGGCGTTCCATATTGCAGTGAAACCTCTTAGAGAAGCTTTGAGGCACTCCGCTGAAAAACTTTTTGGTGTTTGATCGAAACTGGGTTTGAACCCACAAGACTTTGTATGCAAGGAGGGCATGCTAACTGCAATATGGAACGCCAAATCAGAACGGCGTTCCATATTGCAGTGAAACCTCTTAGAGAAGCTTTGAGGCACTCCGCTGAAAAACTTTTTGGTGTTTAATCGAAACTGGGTTTGAACCCACAAGACTTTGTATGCAAGGCGGGCATGCTAACCGTTGCACCACGGTGTCTTCCTAGCTCGTGGTGCAGCAGATGGTTCTCTTCTGGATGTGACATGTTTGGATGGCACTTTACCAGGTGCTGTGTATGAGTAGGTCACAGAGTGTCTTCACCGGCAGCATTTTCCACTCATGCTATGGATGTTGTTCTGGTGTCTTGGAGTCACAACCAGTGGCATTCCGCAGCGCAGTATTCTGCACCATTCGAAGGTTTCTCTATTGATTATCGATAGAGATCTATCGACTTATTGGTCTTTTGAATCGTCTCTACATTCCTCCATTCTTCCATATGTTATTAGTAAACATTTCCGCATATTTTCCAACGAGGAACAGATTACCAAACGTAACATAAAGAACCTTCGGGTCCTTACATGTGGGAATGCTCTGGCCACGTTTGTGGATATCAAGCTCCTAATTCACCTCTTTCATTAAGATGTGAAAATGGTTGTCATCTTTTATGTGGTAAAAAGGTTCAGATTCCTGCTGACAAAAAAGTCCCTTAAGGGGTTAGCAAGGCTCACATCAAGCTCTTTTATGTCTCTATCTGATGTAACTATGGAACAGTCGTCGGCATAGGTTGTCAGATGAATATTTCCTGATTAGAGTTATCGCCGATCGGGCGATTTATTGATTGTTAGTCTTTCCTGAAATCGAATCGGGTTGGCTTTGGCTCGTTCAGGTCGCGCCCCCTGGATATGCAATAGGTTAGGTTAGGTGGCAGCCCGATGTATCAGGCTCACTTAGACTATTCAGTCCATTGTGATACCACAGTGGTGAACTTCTCTTTTATCACTGAGTGCTGCCCGATTCCATGTTAAGCTCAATGACAAGGGACCACCTTTTTATAGCCGAGTCCGAATGGCGTTTCACATTGCAGTGAAACCACTTAGAGAAACTTTGAAACATTCAGAAATGTCACCAGCATTACTGAGGTGGGATAATCCACCGCTGAAAAACTTCTTGGTGTTAGGTCGAAGCAGGAATCGAACCCACGACCTTGTATATGCAAGGCGGGCATGTTAACCATTGCACCACGGTGGCTCCCGAACCAGGGACGTGCTATCGTGTCCAAAGCGTTGCCACATGCAGGAATCCTAACGTTCTTGGTGTAACGTAGGAAGCAAAAACGCGATCCGGGAGCCATTGGCTGGTAGCACTTGGGGGATAGATAAAGAGAAGACCTATGAGTTGATTGGTCTCCCAGTATATAGGATACTAACAAATAATACTGCGCTGCGGATTGCACCTGTATGTCACTCCAAGCCACGAAAACCACATCCATAGCTTGAGTCCAAAATGTTTTCGGTGCGACAACAGTGTGACCTCCTCACCCGACATAACCTGATAAAGTGCAGAGTGGCAAAACACCCAAACCGTGCCACATCTAAGGGCGGTATGGCGGGTCATTCAGCAGTTCAGAAGGCAATATCTTTCCACCAGTTCAGTTGATTGGAAGACCACGACTTGTCTACGACAGCTGTATAGAGAGAAACAATCGCTGTTCTTCAAGCTATGATTCGGCATCTCCCGGTACCTGAAATGTTACCTATCACTTCTGACACCGGTAATTGAAGACCTGACACCTACCAGTCAGCTTGCTTCCTGGATATAGAAGCTTAAATGCCTAGTCCAGTGTAATTTATTTGTTCCCTTAATACAAGTAATACAACGATTTTAGGTCGCAGGATTGAAGCATCGAAAGGTTACGTTGAGTATTTAGTAGGAAAAGAAAGAGATACACACTATGAGCTGATCCAGCCCGACTGATAAGCTTTATTCTCAAAAACTGTTGAGATTGAATTAAGCAATCGTAAAAAGGTGGCCACAACAGATCAACAGAAAGAGTTTCGTCTTCCATCAGGACATCGATAGACCACACACATCGTTGATGACTCTCCAAAAACTGGCAGAGTTTGGATGAGATGTTTTTATGCATCCACCATATAGCCCTAATCTTGTACCATCGGACTACCATTTGTTAGGGTTAATGAAAAACTCATTTAATGGAGTAAAGTTCGCTTCAAGAGTCCCAGGTTTTTTTCCGAGAAACCAAGAAAGTTTTCTATTGGTGGAATAATGTCTCTCACCGGATAATGCCAGTAGGTTTTGGATTAATCTGCAACGTATTTGCTTCAAAAAAAGTCCCTACTTACCTCAAAAATACATTTCCTAATGTCGGGAGAATATTGACGAGTATTCGGGTTGTGACATGTAAGACTAGTTGCAATCGATATGAATACACGAGAATTTGTAGGAATTTCACGATGCCAATAAGCCCAAACATCTGGTTCGACCAACATAAACTGTAAAACGAAAAAACAAACAGGTAGTCAAAAATTTTCGATTTTCACATGTGCTAACAAAATCAACTGCCATACCAATATTCCTTTGTAGGCCTTATTGCTACGCGGTGAATGCCATCCATCTTTGATGTGTACACGAAATGTAAGCCCATTTCTGACACCTCTACCAGTGGTCCGACGAGGATAATCAGGATCCTGTTTACGTTTACGAGCACCTTCCTCTGTTTGAACCGAATTAAAGGCTAAACACAAACCCTTCGTAGATCGCCGTGGCTCGAAAAGTTCACAACAGTCATAGGTCCGATTACGCCAAGTACAATCCGTTAACATTTCATCACATCTCCAAGCCAACACTTCGGCAACACTGGTCAAATTGATATAATTCAGTACGCTAAGTTGATCGCGAGTATAACGTTCGGAAATATTTCGAAAATTCTGAAAACGTCCATAGCGTAAGCTATCGTACGATTCAACAAGTTCTCGAAATAGATCCTCATAGGGTGTAGCAAAATGTTCAGGTCTGAGAAATTTCTCTTTGGCCTCATTGAAACGAATCCAGTTGAAGCGATTACGATTACAGATATTCACTTCTGGAAAAGAGAACTTGTAAATAGGAGCATTTAACTCTGCAATCACGGTTCGCATGGGTTTATGGTAGTAGATATACAAAATTTTCCATGTTGTGAAAACAAAAACGTATATAGCCAAAATTAAACCGATTGCTAGCAAGAATCTGGAAATTTTTCGAGGAGCATGGATTGAAGAAAATAATTTTCGATAAAAATTCTTTATAGGTTACCTTTCTAACAATGTTGAAGATCTCTGAAAAATTCCTGGTATTCCATGCACTGTCTTGATACGTAGAACATCATCCCAAATTCCATTAACAAATCCATGCCACCCACGCTTATTATTTTTCTTATATTTCGTTTTAAATCGAACCAAGATGGGTGGATTTCTGATTTTAATTTCCTTATAATTTTTACAAATCATTATTCCAAGTATTCAGAATAAACTGAAGCATTTTCTTAAACATTAAGGAAAATTAATGCGTTAATGAAATAAAAGAAATGTTAACCATTGCCTAACTACAATACGAGTAATGATTATTGTCTTTAGTTCTTGACATTTTCTATAGTATGGCCTGTTTATTAAACGACACTGATTTATGATATCGCAACGGTTTTTTTTTGCAATAATAAATTATTCGTGCATTTTTATTACGTCAATAAACAAAGTAGACAAATGTGAATCACTAATTTCAAAGTTGGTGATTTGTCAATACTTCCATGGAGCACATACTATGCACAGCAGTACAAATATGGGAAATCTTACTTATACTCTCCACTATATAGGAGGAAGACCAAAATTTATGAAACCATTTGAAGTCCTCCAAATTTCTTGGGAGCTATCAAAAAAAAAAATGTTTATATTGTCAAAATTTAATTTCTATAAAAAATTTTGTCCAAATCTTATTTCTAATTTGTATATTTCGAAATATTTGTCCAAAAATTATTTCTATAGAAAATTTTAACAAAATTTTATTTCTATAGAAAATTTTGTCAAAATTTTATTTCTGTAGAAAATTTTGGTTAAAATTTTATTCCTATAGAACATTTTGTCAAAATTTTAAATCTATAGAAAATTTTGTCAAAAATTTAATCCTATAGAAAATGTTGTCAAAATTTTATTTCTACAGAAAATTTTGTCAAAATTTTATTTCTATAGAAAATTTTGTCAAAATTATATTTCTATAGAATGTGTTGTTTTTATACCCTCCATCATAGGATGGGGGTATCTTAACTCTGTCATTCCGTTTGTAACATATCGAAATATTGCTCTACGACCCCATAAAGTATATATATTCTGGGTCGTGGTGAAATTCTGAGTCGATCTAAGCATGTCCGTCCGTCCGTCTGTTGAAATCACGCTAACTTCCGAACGAAACAAGCTATCGACTTGAAACTTGGCACAAGTAGTTGTTATTGATGTAGGTCGGATGGTACTGAAAATGGACCATATCGGTCCACTTTTACGTATAGCCCCCATATAAAGGGACCCTCAGATTTGGCTTGTGGAGCCTCTAACAGAAGCATATTTCATCCGATCCGGCTTAAATTTGGTATATGGTGTTAGTATATGGTCTCTAACAACCATGCAAAAATTGGTCCACATCGTTCCATAATTATATATAGCCCCCATATAAACCGATCCCCAGATTTGGCTTGTGGAGCCTCTAAGAGAAGCATATTTCATCCGATCCGGCTGAAATTTGGTATATGGTGTTGGTATATGGTCTCTAACAACCATGCAAAAATTGGTCCACATCGGTCCATAATTATATATAGCCCCCATATAAACCGATCCCCAGATTTGGCTTGTGGAGCCTCTAAGAGAAGCATATTTCATCCAATCCGGCTGAAATTTGGTACATGGTGTTGGTAGATGGTCTCTAACAATCGTGCAGAAATTGGTCCACATCGGTCCATAATTATATATAGCCCCCATATAAACCGATCCCCAGATTTGGCTTGTGGAGCCTCTAAGAGAAGCATGTTTCATCCGATCCGGCTGAAATTCGGTACATGGTGTTGGTAGCTGGTCTCTAACAATCATGCAAAAATTGGTCCACATCGGTCCATAATTATATATAGCCCCCATATAAACCGATCCCCAGATTTGGCTTGCGGAGCCTCAAAGAGAAGCAAATTTCATCCGATCCGGCTGAAATTTGGTACATGATGTTGGTATATGGTCTCTAACAACCATGCAAAAATTGGTCCACATCGGTCCATAATTATATATGGACCCCATATAAACCGATCTCCAGATTTGGCTTGCGAAGCCTCAAAGAGAAGCAAAGTGCATCCGATCCGGCTGAAATTTTGTACTTGGTATTGTTATATGGTCTCTAATAACCATGCAAAAATTGGTCCACAGCGGACAAAATCCTTGAAAACGGTTCTAACGAAGTCAACCGAAATATCGGAAAAATAAAAAAAAAACAACCAACCAACAATTTCAAGTTTAATTTAAAGACCAATAGCCGAGATTATGAGATAAAAAATCATAAAAAATAAAAGTTTGACAAAATTTTTTAAAGAAATAAAATTTTGATAAAATTTTCTATATATGCTAATCATTCTTTTTATACCCTCCACCACAGGATGGGGGTATATTAACTTTGTCATTCCGTTTGTAGCACATCGAAATATTGCTATAAGATCCCATAAAGTATATATATTATGGGTCGTGGGGAAATTCTGATTCGATCTGAGCATGTCCGATCTGAGCATGTCCGTCCGTCCATCCGTCCGTCTGTTGAAATCACGCTAACTTCCGAACGAAACAAGCTATCGACTTGAAACTTGGCACAAGTAGTTGTTATTGATGTAGGTCGGATGGTATTGCAAATGCGCCATATCGGTCCACTTTTACGTATAGCCCCCATATAAACGGACCCCCAAATTTGGCTTGCGAGGCCTCTAAGAGAAGCAAATTTCATCCGATCCGGTTGAAATTTGCTACATGGTGTTAGTATATGGTCTCTAACAACCATGCAAAAATTGGTCCATATCGGTCAATAATTATATATAGCCCCCATATAAACCGATTCCCCGATTTGGCTTGAGGAGCCTCTAAGAGAAGCAAATTTCATCCGATCCGGCTGAAATTTGGTACATGGTGTTAGTATATGGTCTCTAACAACCATGCAAAAATTGGTCCACATCGGTCAATAATTATATATAGCCCCCATATAAACCGATTCCCCGATTTGGCTTGCGGAGCCTCTAAGAGAAGCAAATTTCATCCGATGCGTCTGAAATTTGGTACATGGTGTTAGTATATGGTTTCTAACAACCATGCAAAAATTGGTCCACATCGGTCAATAATTATATATAGCCCCCATATAAACCGATCCCCCGATTTGGCTTGCGGGGCTTCTAAGAGAAGCATATTTCAACCGATCCGCCTGAAATTTGGTACATGGTGTTAGTATATGGTCTCTAACAACCATGCAAAAATTGGTCCACATCGGTCCATAATTATATATAGCCCCCATATAAACCGATCCCCCGATTTGGCTTGCAGAGCCTCTAAGAGACACAATATTCATCCAATCCGTCTGAAATTTGGTACATGGTGTTAGTATATGGTCTCTAACAACCATGCAAAAATTGGTCCACCTGGGTCAATAATTATATATAGCCCCCATATAAACCGATCCCCCGATTTGGCTTTCGGAGCCTCTAAGAAAAGCAAATTTAATCCGATCCGCCTGAAATTTGGTACATGGTGTTATTATATGGTCTCAAACAACCATTCAAAAATTGGTCCATATCGGTCCATAATTATATATAGCCCCAATATAAACCGATCAAAAGATTTGACCTTCGGAGCCTCTTGGAAGACCAAAATTTATCTGATGAAATTTGGTACGTTATGTTAGTATATGGCCTCAAACACCCATGTAAAAATTGGTCGATATCGGTCTATAATTATATATAGGCCCCATATAAACCGATCCCCAGATTTGACCTCCGGAGCACCTTGGAAGAGCAAAATTCTTCCCATTCGGTTGAAATTTGGTACGTGATGTTAGTATAGGGTATCCAACAACCATGCAGGAATTGGTTCCTATCAGTCCATAATAATATCTAGCTCCCATATAAACCGATCCCCAGATTTGACCTCCGGTGCCTTTTGGAGAAGCAAAATTCATCCGATCTGGTTGAAATTTGGTACGTGGTGGTTGTATATGATATTTAACAACCATGTGAGTTGAAATTTGTGAATGACAGTCTTTCGTAGAAGTTTCTACGCAATCCATGTTGGAGGGTACATAAGATTCGGCCTGGCCGAACTTACGGCCGTATATACTGTTATATATTAAATATTTATTTAGAAGAGACTTAAAAAAACTGCATGTCATAAAGGCAAATATTTAAAGTTGCTATTTTTATTAATTGAAAGTCATTTGTTTACAAACCAAGTACACACAATAAGTTTTTCGTTGGTCATTAGTACAAGTTAGCCAGTCTCTCTTCATATTTATAGCAAAAAAGTTGTTGCACAATTCCAAAGGATTTTTATTATTTGATTGTCATTCAGTTTAAGACATTTAGTGTTAAAGAAAATGAAATAAAATAATAAATTTAAAATTAATTTAAAAATCAAAAATATTTAAAATGACTATTCCAACATCTCCCAGTTTTAAGCCTGCCCAGCCAGAGGCTATACGTCGTCTCAATGAAAAATATCTTTCTACCATGAGACATTCTCGTTCCCGCTGTATGCTTAAGATACCAAAAGATGCGATGGTGGATATGCTGGTTGATTTTAGTGAAAAATCCACAGTACATGGTTTAGGACGAGTCTTCAATAGGAAAGCTAATTTCTGCGAGAGGTAAGAGGTAATACGAATATTCCATTTTTATACCCTAAACCACATAGTGGTCTGGATATAATACCTTTCATCGGCCAAAAAATGTGCCTATCAGAAATATTGATTTTAGTCCCCATAAAATATATACCGATCGATTCAGAATCACCTCCTGAGCCGACCTAGCCCTTGTTGTTCGTCCTCCGTCAGTCCATGTATTTGTTGTTCACAGGATTCCGGTCGCAATTATTAACCGATTTTGATGAAATTTGGTATATGTCGCTTTTTTGGACAAACGCTATTGAATTTAGAAAACATCGCAACAAATTTAGATATAGTTCCCATATATATGTATCGCCCGATTTCGATAAATGGGTTCAGATTGCGCTCATTTACTACCCGATCAGCGTCAAATTTGCCACAAAGTAATCTAATCTACCACCCTTTGAGTGTTAAACATTTAATCGAAATCGGTTCAGATCCTATATATAAGTTCCTATATATAAGAATCGCCCGTTTTTCCGAAACTTGACCTTAAGACCCTTATTTATCAACCGATCATACTCAAAGTTGGCTTACTCTAATCTTCTACAGTACTAACTATATATGCAAAAAATCATGAAAATCGGTTTAGATTTAGGTATAGCTCCCATATAATTGAATTGCCAGATTTTCCCAAATTTGGCCATAAGTCCCTTATTCTTTAGAAATAAAATTTTGAGTGCATTTTCTACAGAAATAAAATTTTGACAACATTTTCTAAAGAAACAAAATTTTGACAAAGTTTTCCATAGAAATAAATTTTTGGCAAAATTTTCTATAGAAATAAAATGTTGACAAAATTTTCTATTGAAATAAAATTTTGACAAATTTTCCATAGAAATAAAATTTTGACAAAATTTTCTATAGAAACAAAATGTTGACAAAATTTTCTATATAAATAAAATTTTGACAAAATTTTCTATAGAAACAAAATTTTTTAAAAAATTTTCAACAGAAATAAAATTTTGACAAAAATTTCTATAGAAATAAAACTTTGACAACATTTTTATAGAAATAAAATTTGGCAAAATTTTCTATGGATATAAAATTTTGACAACAGTTTCTATTTAAATAAAATTTTGACAAAATTCTCTATAGAAGCAAAATTTTGAAAAAATTTTTTATAGAAATAAAAATGTAACAAAATTTTGTATAGAAACAAAATGTTGACAACATTTTCTACAGAAATACAATTTTGACAAATTTTTTTTATAGAAATAAAATTTTGTCAAATTTTTCCATAGAAATAAAATTTTAACAAAATATTCTATAGAAATAAAATTTTGACAAAATTTTCTACTGAAATAAAATTTTGACAAAATTTTTTAAAGAAATAAAAATTTGACAAAATTTTCTGTGAAAATAAAGTTTTGATAATATTTTCTATATAAATAAAATTTTGACAAAATTTTCTAAGGAAATAAAATGTTTACACAATTTCCTATAGAAACAAAATTTTGACAAATTTTTTATGGGTATAAAATTTTGACGAAATTTTCCATAGAAATAAATTTTGACAAAATTTTCTATAGAAACAAAATTTTGACAAAAATTTCAAGAGAAATAAAATTTTTACGAAATGTTCTATTTAATTTTAACAAAATATTCTATAGAAATAAAATTTTCAGCAGAAATAAAATTTTGACAAAATTTTCTATAAATTAAATGTCTTTAAAAGTAATAATAATATTTAAATAATAAATAACAAAATTTTCTATTGGAATAAAATTTTGATAAAATTTTCTATAGAAATTAAATTTTGACAAAATTTTCTATAGAAATTTGGACTTGTATGGCCTCAAAAGCCATGACTTGCTTCAAATTTTGCCTGATAAATCATAAATGCTCTTTTGTACAATCGCGTTGACCCTGCATCATCCTTAACAGGTTGGCTGATAAGTCCCCGGTCTAACAAAGAAAAACACATTTTTTTTGTCAAAATTTGTTTTTATTATTCAACATAGTTCCCTTCAAGAGCGATACAACGATTATAACGACCTTCCAAATTTTTGATACCATTTTGGTAGTACTCCTTCGGTTTTGCCTCAAAATAGGCCTCAGTTTCGGCGATCATCTCTTCATTGCAGCCAAATGTTTTCCCTGCGAGCATCCTTTTGAGGTCTGAGAACAAGAAAGAGTCGCTAGGGGCCAGATCTGGAGAATACGGTGGGTGGCGAAGCAATTCGAAGCCCAGTTCATGAATTTTTGCCATCGTTCTCAATGACTTGTGGCACGGTGCGTTGTCTTGGTGGAACAACACTTTTTTCTTCTTCATATGGGGCCGTTATGCCGCGATTTCGACCTTCAAACGCTCCAATAACGCCATACAATAATCACTGTTGATGGTTTTTCCCTTCTCAAGATAATCGATAAAAATTATTCCATGCGCATCTCAAAAAACAGAGGTCATTACTTTGCGAGCGGACTTTTGAGTCTTTCCACGGTTCGGAGACGGTTCACCAGTCGCTGTCCACTCAGCCAACTGTCGATTGGACTCAGGAGTGTAGTGATGGAGCCATGTTTCATCCATTGTCACATATCGACGAAAAAACTCGGGTGTATTACGAGTTAACAGCTGCAAACACCGCTCAGAATCATCAACACGTTGTTGTTTTTGGTCAAATGCGAGCTCGCGCGGCACCCATTTTGCACAGAGCTTCCGCATATCCAAATATTGATCAATTTTTTTTCAAATTTTGTTAGATCATTTTGTGCACGTGTGGCAAGCGTGAATAGGATACACAAGTTCAGTAGCTTAGAATAACTGTGAAATGATTCCTCCTGATTGTCGCTTCATAGGAAATTCTGATTGTATTAAGTCGTAGAGCAGCGACTGGGTAGCTTTCTTTAATATCTAGTACAACAAAGTGCCCACGGACCAAATTTGACACATACATACACACATATTATAAATAAATCGGAGTGAATGTTCTGCCTCTTGGGGTTGCATAAGTGCACTAATTTTGAATACCCTGTTCCACACAGTGGCTCTCAGTATAAAAATAATAAAAAATTAAATTAATAAAAATTTTTTAAATAATTTTTCTCTTACCCAAAATCAATATTATAAAAGTTAACCACTCATTATATACATTTTTCAAACCAATTTATATTTATTAAAAATTTTCCTTTGGGGGCAAATGGGAATTTCCACTTCTCCACAATATTTTACAAAAATTTTCTTAACTTTGGGATTACTCCTTTTAAACTTTAAAGCATTTTTACGACTCAAATGTTTCGGGATATCAAAGATACAGAAAAATAATAATTCAGTAATGGCCACCAATGAACAGCCAATGCATAAACTAGCCAAACCACCAAATGCAGCTGTAAATTAAAAGAAATAACATCGTATTAATAAATAATAAAATAAATTTAAATCTATTACCTTACCCATTAAATCAATAAAAGGATATTCGGCTGAGGTCTCATAAAGTATAATGGGATCTTTTAAAAACAGCACATTGAAAAAGATTTCCGAATTATTTCGATTAATAATCGGTGTAGTATCAATGCGAAAATCAGCAAGATATGTCAGAGATCTGCAATTAAACATGCATGGGCATTTCATTCCGGCATTTTCAAACTTCACATAGTCCTCTTCATCTTCTCCAAGTACGGATTTCAAGTGTGCTATATATACCAAATTAAATAATTTATTTGTAAATAAAATTTTTGTTTGTTTTATGTTTTACTTACATTCATGTTTGTATAGACAGGGTAAATCGATAAGACGACATGGAGGATATACCTGTCCTGGGGGATAAAATAAATCCACGGTACAATTGCAATACTTCACTAAATATTCTTGTTTACATTGATCCTGACAATTCTCGTACATGTATTTACGACCAGGCAAATTTCGGTATTTGATTTTTTCATTCTCATCCTGAAAATAGAGATATTTATGTTGAAAATAAGAGAAATCTAAATTTTGAACAAATCAATAGATAATCGTATTCTAAATCAATCAGAATATTGAACAAAATACATCTACCTCTATAGATCATATCATCTCTATGGAATTTCAACAGAATACAATTTTAACAAATTGATCGGTAAATAGATAGACAAACAGCTATCGGAGGTCATTACGATCGAAGCAAAAATTGGGATAGAACTTATAAGCCAACAAACACACCACCACTTTTATCACTTTGGAATCATATTAGCCCATTTTAGACACTGTCCATATGAGAAAATCGCAAACGTCATAGGAGAAAATCGCAGAATATTCTACTTCAATACTTACATTTTCTGTAGAAATAAAATTTTGAGGAAAGATTATACAGAAATAAAGTTCTCAGAACATTTTCTATAGAAATAAAATTTTGACAAAAATTTCTTTAGAATTAAAATTTTGACAAAATTTTCTATAGAAATAAAATTTTAACAAAATTTTCTATAAAAGTAAAATTTTGACAAAATTTTGTATGGAAATAATATTTTGAAAAAAAAAATTGTCTATAGAAATGAAATTTTTTTTGTTGTTTTGATCTCAGCTTTAATACCATTGCGATGACTAATCTACAAGAGTAGCTTAACCAACAGAGGAAAATAATGTTTGTCAAATTTATTTGGGCAAAGCCCTATAGACTATCAACCAGTTAATCAAAGCTGAGATCAAAACAACAAATATGATTGAAGTACAAACCAACAATAAAAAACAAAAACGAAATGAAATTTTGACAAAATTTTCTATGGAAATAAATTTTTGAAAAAAAAAAATTCTATAGAAATAAAATTTTGATAAAATTTTGTATGGAAATAAATTTTTTTATAGAAATGAAATTTTGACAAAATTTGCTATAGACATACAATTTTGAAATTATTTTTTTGTAAATATAAGATTTGAACAAAATTTTCTATAAACTAAAAATTTTGAGAAAATTTTCTATAAATTCAATATCTTAAAAATTGTAATTTTCGTGTTAAACCATAGCATCAAAATCCATTGTGAGTAAGTTCCCCATTTTTTGTATAAATAGCAATATTCCCTTGTTGGTGCAAGCTAAAATCGTTTAAAATTCCAGGGATATTTATACACCAAAAAAATTTTGCTAGTAGCAGAGATTAAAATATATAATAAACTAGCGTAACCCGGCCCGCTTCGCTGCGCCTTCCGAAGCGTATTTGGAGGAACATTTTGCGTTAACTTAGTCAACTATATCCTTCGTGCTGAAAACAAATTCGAAAAGATTTGAATTCTTTTAAACAAATCGGACTACTTGATTTTTCGTTGATAGGTACAAATACGGCGGGAGAGGGTGTACCTTCTTCTGTATTTCTTGTGAATTTTAAGTGTGGTTTGTCAAGGAAAAGTATCCTTCTCCTCAACATATCTGAAAATTAAGCGTTATATTATCATAACGTACAAAGAATTACTGTTTCCCATCCAATAAATCGGAAAAGGCAAAAGTAGTAAAAATTTTTACCACATTAACATTTGCTAAAATGTTGGAAAATAATGCACCCTCTACGTTGGCTGCCAATTTCATGTAAATTTAAGTTCTTTACTAAAAAGTCTGGCAGAAGCCTGTGCAACAATCATAAAATTATGTACCGAGTTCCCATTTACGGACAACCCTCTACTTTCAACTTAAGAAAAAAAAACGGACAAAAGGGAACCCTCTCTTTACTAATAAGAAGTCTGGAAGAAAGAAGCCTGTGCAAAAATCATAAAATTATATACCGAGTTCCCATTTACGGACAACCCTCCACTTTCAATTTAAGAGAAAAAACCGACAAAAGGGAACTGGGGTGGGGACCTTCGCTCCACTCTGACCTGATATCGGACTATCACGTACCCTATATTAATTTCGCAACTACTCAATGGTCCCTATAAATTCTATCGAAGCAAATCGACAAAGTTTATTTCAATTTTCCCCTTCCCCAACCAGATATCGAAAAATCATATATTAATTTAAAAATCATGTATAAATTTCATCACCTCCTCCCACATTCCCTGTAAATTTCAAGTAGATCGGAGATGTTTAATTTTTGCTCTATTGTTTTAAAGGGACGTCACTTTCCCCGATACAATATCGACAAACACCGTAGTGAATAGCACCCCTAACCTTCCCTGAAAATTCTTGAAACTTTCCTTCAAGTGTGGGGCAATGAAGGTTGCCTCTTCATTTATAACATTTTCCCCCGCTTCCTTTGTAAATTTCAAGAAAACTTAAATTTTTTTATATTTCATGTTAGCCTGATACCGAAACAGGCAATTGACGTCCAAATGCATTATATCTAATTATACAATTATTTTTCGAGCTTTATGGACAGATATAGATTTAGGAACATGGTTAATAGAGCCATTTTTTGCAGTTTTAGAGGAGGACCTCCTCCCCGACCAAATGTCGAAAAGCGTATCTTTTGTAAACGTCCCAGAAAATGTCAAGCAAATTATAAGCCTAAAGGGGCGGCCTCTCTTTCGTCCAAAAATCACAAAATCAGGTATCAACTATTACGGTTGACAGAGGTTACGATCTCTCCCCATTCCTCTGTAAATTTCAAGTAACTCGGTAAAGTTTAATTGTTTCTCTGTATGTACTTAAGAGAAGCGGATGTCTCCCTATGCCCTTTTATTTTTATTAAAAAATCAGGAACCTGATATAAATTTCATAACCTCACCCATTTTTCCGTAAAATTTCAGTCGGGGGAGTTTAGTTTTGTTTTCACTGTACTTTAAAAAAAGTCGGGCAAAGGGGTGGCCCCCCTCCCCGACCAAATATCGAGAAATAATGTAGCGGATTTTTGTCTAGATGCCAACCCCAACATTCAATGAAAATTTCATGCAAATCGCATAATTTTGTTCCAAGTTTCAAAAGTAGGACAAGGGGGAGGTCCCCCTCCCCGTCCGCATATGAAATCATCAGGTACCCCATATTAATTCCATAACCTCACCGCATGTTCTCTTTAAATCTCAGATAATTTAGAGAATTTTAGTTTTTTCACTGTACTTTAAAAAAAGTCGAACAAAGGGGAGGTCCCCCTCCGCCGCCAAATATCGAAATATAAAGTAGCGGATCTTTGTCTAGTTGCCAACCCCAACCTTCAATGAAAATTTCAAGCAAATCGGTCAACTTTGGTCCAATTTTCAAAAAGTCCGACAAAGGGGAGGTCCCCCTCCGCGACCAGGTGTCAAAAAATGAGGTACCCTATTTTCACCACATGAACGTCCCCTATGATCTCTGAAAGTTTCAAGTAAATCGGTTCAGCCGTTTCGGAGCCAACTCGGTTCATACAAACAAACAAACAAACAAATAAACAAACATAGATTGAATTTTATATATATAGATAAATTTCTACAATGCGAGTAAAATAATAAAATATTTCTTTCGTAGTTCAAAAAAATATTTTTTCGTAATAACCATACAAATTTGATGAAAAACTTCAATGTAGGATTTTTTTTAAGTTTGGTAGATCGATAACGATATTCTCCAAACCAAAGTTTGGAGAATATTTTACGAAACAAAAAATTTTGTTTTGGCACAATTTTATTTCTATAAAAAATTTTGCCAAAAATTTTATTGTATTTCTATAAAAAATTTTGCCAAAAATTATATTGTATTTCTACAAAAAAATTGTCAAATTTTTTTCTTATTTCTATATTAAACTCAGTTTATATAGAAAATTTTGTGAAAATTTTATTTCTATAGAACATTTTGAAAAAAATTTATTTCTATAGAAAATTTTGTGAAAATTTTATTTCTATAGAAAATTTTGTCAAAATTTTATTTCTATAGAAAATTTTGTCAAAACTTTATTTCTATAAAAAATTTTGTCAAAACTTTATTTCTATAGAAAATTTTGTCAAAACTTTATTTCTATAGGAAATTTTGTCTAAATTTTATTTCTATAGGAAACTTTGTATAAATTTTATTTCTATAGGAAATTTTGTCTAAATTTTATTTCTATACAACATTTTGTCAAAAAAACACTTTATTTCAATAAAAATTTGTCAACATTTTATTTCTGTAGAAACATTTGGTCAAAACTTTATTCCAAAAAAATTGTTTATTTTTTTAGAAAATTTTATTAAAATTTTATTTCTATAAAAATTATCGTCAAAATTTTATTTGGTCAAAACTTTATTTCTATAGAAAATTTTTTCAAAATTTTATGTCTTTAGAAAATTTTGTCAAGCTAGTAGCAGAGATTCAAATATATAATAAATAAACTTATACAACACGAGTAAAATAATAAAATATTTCTTTCGTAGTTCAAAAAAATAGTTTTTTCGTAATAACCATAAAAAGTTGATGAAAAACTTCAATGTAGGATTTTTTCAGTTTGGTATATCGAAAATCTACCAAAGTTTGGAGAAAATTTTACGAAAAAAAAAATTTATTTTGGCACAATTTTATTTCTATAAGAAATTTTGCCAAAATTTTATTGTATTTCTATAAAAAAAAACTTGTCAAAATTTTATTTTATTTCTATAAAAAAATTTTGCAAAAAATGTTATTGTATTTCTATAAAAAATTTGTCAAAATTTTATTTTATTCCTATAAAAAATTTTGCCAAAAAATTTATTGTATTTCTATAAAAAATTTGTCAAAATTTTATTTTATTCCTATAAAAAATTTTGCCAAAAAATTTATTGTATTTCTATAAAAAATTTGTCAAAATTTTATTTTATTTCTATAAAAAGTTCGTGAAATTTTTCAAAATTTTATTTGTATAGTAAATTTTGTCAAAATTTTACTTCTATAGAAAATTTTGTCAAAATTTTATTTCTATAGAAAATTTTGTCAAAATTTTATTTCTATAGAAAATTTTGTCAAAATTTTATTTCTATAGAAAATTTTGTCAAAATTTTATTTCTATAGGAAATTTTGTAAAATTTTTATTCCTATAGGAAATTTTATCAAGATTTTATTTTTATACAAAATTTTGTAAAAAAACACTTTATTTCAATAAAAATTTGTCAAAATTTTATTTCTGTAGAAATATTTGGTCACAACATTATTCCAAAAAAAATTAAGATTTTATTTCTATAGAAACATTGGTTAAAACTTTATTTCTTTAGAAAATTTTATCAAAATTTTATTTCTATAACAAATATTGTCAAAATTTTATTGGGTGAAAACTTTATTTCTATAGAAAATATTGCCAAAATTGTATTTCAATAAAAAATTTTATCAAAATTTTATTTCTATAGGAAATTGTGTTTAAAATTTATTTCTATACAAAATTTTGTCAAAATTTTATTTTTGTAGAAAATTTTATCAAAATTTTATTTCTATACAAAATTTTGTCAAAATTTCATTTGCATAGAAAATGTTTTCAAAATTTTATGTCTTTAGAAAATTTTGTCAAAACTTTATTTCTATAGAAATTTTTGTTAAAATTTTATTTCTATAGGAAATTTTTTAAAATTTTTATTTCTATAGGAAATTTTGTCAAAATTTTATTTCTATACAAAATTTTGTCAAAAAAAAACACTTTATTTAAATAAAAATTTGTCAAAATATTATTTCTGTATAAATATTTTGTCAAAACTTTATTAAAAAAAGTTTATTTCTTTAGAAAATGTTGTCAAAATTTTGTAGAGAATTTTATCAAAATTTTATTTCTATACAAAATTTTGTCAAAATTTCATTTGCATAGAAAATTTTTTCAAAATTTTATGTCTTTAGAAATTTTTTTCAAAGTTTTATTTCTGTAGAAAAATTTTTCAAAAATTTTATTTCTATAGTAAATTTAGTCAAAATTTTATTTCTATAGAAAATTTTGCTAAAAATTTTATTTTATTTCTATAAAAAATTTGTCAAAATTTTATTTTATTTCTATAATTAATGTTTGTCAAAATTTTATTTCTATATTAAACTCTGTTTATATAGAAAATTTTGTAAAAAATTTATTTCTATAGGAAATTTTGTCAAAATTTTACTTCCATTGAAAATTTTGTCAACATTTTATTTCTATAGAAAATTTTGTCCAAACTTTATTTCTATAGAAAATTTAATCAAAATTTTATTTCTATTGAAAATTTTGTCAAAATTTTATTTCTATAGGAAATTTTGTCTAAATTTTATTTCTATACAAAATTTTGTCAAAATTTTATTTCTATACAAAATTTTGTAAAAAACAAACTTTATTTCAATAAAAATTTGTCAAAATTTTATTTCTGAAGAAACATTTGGTCAAAACTTTATTCCAAAAAACAAAAAATAAAAAATTTTCAAAATTTGATTTCTATAGAAACATTTGGTTAAAATTTTATTTCTTAAGAAATTTTGTCAAAATTTTATTTCTATAAAAAAATATCGTCAAAATTTTATTGGATCAAAACTTTATTTCTATGGAAAATATTGCTGAAATTTTATTTCTATAAAAAATTTTATCAAAATTTTATTTCTATATAAAATTTTATTTTTGTAGAAAATTTTATCAAAATTTTATTTCTATACAAAACTTTATCAAAATTTCATTTCTATAGAAAATTTTGTCAACATTTTATTTCTATAGCAAATGTTGTCAAAATTTTAGTTCTGTAGATAATTTTGTCAAAATTTTATTTCTATAGAAAATTTGGTCATAAATTTTATTGTATCCACAAATCTCATGGCTTCATTAACCATTCAACAAAAAAATTCTTCCTTCCTTACCTCAAAAATACAATTGCGAATTTTCCTCGAATACACTCGAGTGTTTTCGTGATGAATGTGTAGAAATGAATCGAGAAGAACAAAAACACGACTATTTGTGGGTACTTCGCGAAACGTATCACTCCAAACATGAGGCTCCACTATCATCACCAGAATTCCTTTGTCTATGGGACTAAAAGGAGAATGCCAACTTTCTCTTAAATGAATGCGGACACTTAAGCCATTTGCATCACCGTATCCTACAGTTCGTCGAGGGTAATAGGGATCGTGGTTTAGTTTGTGTAATCCCTCCTTGGATTCAATGCCATTGAAGGCCAAACATTGTCCAGTTTGTGTTCGCCTAGGCGTGAATAGTTCACAACAATCATGGGCTTGGGATATCCAGTAGCACGATGAGAACATTTCATCACATTTCCAAGCCATTTGCTCCTCGACTTCAGTGAAATTAATGTAGTTAAGATCATGCAGTAGTTGAGAGGCATAGTTTTCTGAGATATTTTTAAAATTTTCGAAATTTCCAAAGTACAATGTGTCATAGGCATTTAGAACTTCCTTGAACAGCTGTTCATGTTGCGCCGTGAAATGTTGCTTTCGTAAAAATTTCTCCTTGGTTTCATTGTATCGTTGCCAATTTAGGCGATTTTGATTACAAATGGTAATTTCGGGAAAGGGAATTTTATAGAGAGGATATCTTAAACTGGAGATAACTGTACGTAGAGGTTTATTGCGGTAAATGTCTACGATATTCCATGTTGCATTAATGAGCATATAGATGGAAATGATAAGTCCGCATATTATGAGAAACCTGAAAAAAGAGAAAAAAATTAGACAAAATTTATTGTAGAAGTGAAATTTAAATAATTTTCCAGAGAAATAAAATGTAGACCAAATTTGCTTAGAAATAAAATTTTGACAAAATTTTCTATAAAAAAAAAATTGAGAAATTTTCTATAGAAAACAAGTAAGGAAAGACTAAAGTCGGGCGGTGCCGACTATATTATACCCTGCACCACTTTGTAGATCTAAATTTTCGATACCATATCACATCCGTCAAATGTGTTGGGTGCTATATACAAGGATTTGTCCCAAATACATACATTTAAATATCACTCGATCTGGATAGAATTTGATAGACTTCTACAAAATCTATAGACTCAAAATTTAAGACGGCTAATGCACTAGGATGGAACATAATGTTAGTACAAAATAAATATGGGAAACATTTAAATCTGAAGCAATTTTAAGGAAACTTCGCAAAAGCTTATTTATGATTTATCGCTCTATATATATGTATTAGAAATTTAGGAAAATTAGAGTAATTTTTACAACTTTTCGACTAAACAGTGTCGATTTTACAAGGAAAATGTTGGTATTTTGATCATTTTTGTCGAAATCGGAAAAACATATATATGGGAGCTATATCTAAATCTGAACCGATTTCAACCAAATTTGGCACGCATAGCTACAATGCTAATTCTACTCACTGTGCAAAATTTCAACTAAATCGGAGCAAAAAATTAGCCTCTGTGGCCATATGTGTGTAAATCGGCCGAAAGCTATATACGGGAGCTATATACAAATCTGAACCGATTTCAACCAAATTCGGCACGCATAGCACCAATGCTAATTCTACTCCCTGTGCAAAATTTCAACTAAATCGGAGTTAAAAATTGGCCTCTGTGGTCATATGAGTGTATATCGGGCGAATGATATATATGGGAGATATATCTAAATCTTAACCGATTTCAACCAAATTTACTAATTCTACTCCCTGTGCAAAATTTCAACTGAATCGGAGTAAAAGATTGGTCACTGTGGTCATATGAGTGTAAATCGGGCGAACGATATATATCGGAGCTATATCTAAATCTGAACCGATTTCTATAAAATTTGGCACACTTGACTACACTACTAATTGTACTCCTAGTGAAAATTTTCAACCAAATTGGGGTAAAACTCTGGCTTCTGGGACCGTATTAGTCCATATCGGGCGAAAGATATATATGCAAGCTATATCTAAATCTGAACCGATTTAAATAAAATTTGGCACACTTGACTGTAGTACTAATTGTTCTTCTTGTGCAAAATTTTAAGCAAATTAGGGTAAAACTCTGGCATCTGGGGCCATATAAGTGCATATCGGGCGAAATATATATATGGGCGCTATATCTAAATGTGAACCGATTTCTTCCAAAATCAATAGGTATCTGTTCTGAGCCAAAACACCTACTTGTGCCAAATTTAAAGTCGATTGGACTAAAACTGCGACCTAGACTTTGATTACAAAAATGTGTCCACGGACAGACGGACATGGCTATATCGACTCAGGAGCCCACCCTGAGCATTTTTGCCAAAGACACCATGTGTCTATCTCGTCTCCTCTGGGTGTTGCAAACATATGCACTAACTTATAATACCCTGTTCCACAGTGTGGCGCAGGGTATAAAAATTTTTGCAAAATTTTCTATAGAAACAAAAATTTTGTCAAAATTTTCTATAACAATAAAATTTTCTATAAAAATTAAATGTTGAGAAAATGTTCTATAAAAATAAAATTATGACAAAATTTTCTATAGAAAAACAATTTTGACAAAATTCTCTATAGAAATAAAATTTTGAGAAAATTTTTTATAGAAATAAAAATTTGAAAAAATTTTCTATTGAAATAACAATTTGACAAAATTTTCTATAGAAATACAATTTTGTTTTTGATATTTTTGACCTTTTTATTTTAATTTTTATGATTTTTTATCTCATAATCTCGGCTATAGGTCTATAAATTGAACTTGAAATTGTTGGTTTCTTGTTTTTTTATTTTCCAATATTTCTGTTGACTTCGTCAGAACCGTTTTCAAGGATTTTCTCCGCTGTGTTGTTACTTCGCTGTCTGTTTCTTATAAAAAGTTCAATTTTGACAAAATTTTCTATAGAAAAATTGTTTTGAGCAAATTTTATATGGGAAATTTTTTTGAGAAAATTTTATATAGAAATACAATTTAGATACACAACTTTGTGTTTGATATAAAATTTTTACAAAATTGTCTATAGAAGTACAAATTTAACATAAAAATAAAATTTTCTATAGAAATAAAATTTTGAGAAAATTCTCTATAAAATAAAATTTTGCCAAAATTTTCGATAGAAACAAAATTTTGAGAAAATTTTCTATAGAAATAAAGTTTTGAGAAAATTTTCTATAGGAATAAAATGTTGACAAAATTTTCTATAGAAATAAAATTAAACAAAATTTTCTATTGAAATAAAATTTTGACAAAATTTTCTATAGAAACAAAAGTTGGATATTTTCAAATAAAAATTAAAACTCAATAAAACAACAACATCTGTTTTTTATTTATATGACCTCAAGCCGAACTAAACAAATATTATTAACAGTTTAAAGGTCAACTATCAAACGACAACAGAAATAAAAATTTTGACAATATTTTCTATAGAAATAAAATTTTGACAAAAATTTTGTTTTAAATATAAAATTTTGACAAAATTTTCTATAGAAATAAAATTTTGAGAAACTTTTGTTTTAGTTGTAAAATTTTGACAAAATTTTCTATAGAAATAATATTTTTAAAAAATTTTCTACAGAAATAAAATTTTGAGAAAATTTTCTACAGAAATAAAATTTCGAGAAAATTTTCTACAGAAATAATATTTTGAGAAAATTTTCTATGGAAATAAAATTTTTTACAAAATTTTCTATAGAAATACAATTTTAACAAAATTTTCTATAGAAATACATTTCTAACAAAATTATCTTTAGAAATAAAATTTTAACACAATTTTTTATAGAAATAAAATTTTGACAAGATTTCCTATAGAAATAAAATTTTGACAAAATTTTAAATTTATTGTTTAATTGACTTCGGTGATTGATACTATCTTCCATTCTTTTTGTTTTAATCATTATAATTAAAAATTTAAATTAAAAATTAATTATAATTAAAAATTAATTGAATCAATTAATTTCATGATTGAATCCAAAAATTATTATTTTTTTTTTGTGTAGTGGTTGATATTTAAGAACTTATGGCTACATATACACAACAAATAAACACTTTGTTCTAGCTTCCAATTGCTTCGTATAGCTGGAAAAATATCTGAATTGTTTTGTTTGCTTTCAAGCCGAATATTGCAGTACTGTCCTTTTGGCAAAGTTAATGTACCTCCTATGATGGAGGGTATACAAATTATTTTAATATAAAATACCTTTCATATGAGGCTGTACTTTTTATTAACGCTCCAAACATTCCACGTATTATAGAAACATTTGAAAAATCATTCCACAGACGATTAACCTTTTCATCCTCGTCCTCTTTACGATATTCCTTTTCATTATTTTCATCTTCTCGTATATCAAATTTCAATAGTTTCGATGATTTTATTTTAATATCTTTATAATCTTCAAAAATCATAACTTAATAGTCTACGAAATCGAAACGATTCCACAATATACCTTAGCCTTCAACAAACTGAGCATATTATTGTCTCTTGATGCCATCCTTAGAGCAATTCATCATCGATTTAATTGCAACAGGGATAGGCTTTGACATTAAACGAACGTGTTCAAACATCAAACATGACAAGATTTGACAATGCCAAGAACATGCATTAAAACAATGCTTGTCCACTTTGCCCAATAACTATGATTTGAAGTTTGTAACAATTAATTTCGAACAAGAATTAAATTGTTCGAACACAATTCGGTGTGGAAATTTCAAAATACACATCAAAGGAATTGAGCCAGAATTTAAATATTTTTGTTTTTCAATGCCATGTGTACCTAAATACCAATATAATGCCTTTTGTATATCCTGAGTTTTATGTCTTTCCAATCCTATATTTTATGGACCAGATTTCTGTCAAAATTATTCCTATTTATTAAGTAAAACAAATTCGTATGATTGCAAAGTCAATAGGGGAGATTTACTTTCTACCTTAGTCACTTGTTCTATTTAATAAAAATAAGTCTTCAAATCAAAATCGGGTATCCAAAGCGAATCCTATTTATTGCGTCCTATTTTGGGCCTAAAAGCAATGCCCTAGCACCCCTCATCAATGAGTGTTTCCATTGTTAGCTCTCTATCCTTTTATGTATGAGACATATTGACATATGACTTGCCTTAGATTATATTAAACGCCTTCCCTTGGAAATCTCATATAGTACTTATCGCATATTCATTCAAAGTGCATGTACTTTATGTCAGTATTTAAATTGTACCACTAAATTGTAGAATTGTTTCCAAAAGCCAATCCTTTTAAATTGAATTAAGCATGCAACTGGTTTGACCTCTTGACCGCACCTTATTACCACCGATAGACAAGTGTAAACCAAATCAAGATAAATACAACTCATTAACCTCAGACATACATGAAAGTTTGTATATACTCTTGGGGTGCTCTATTCTATTTGACAACGATTAACACCATACTTTACGGTATGAAACTGGGAACCCATGACCATGCAAATAAATTTCGATAAACTCTTAAATAGAAATTAAATGTTAACAAAATTTCCTATAGAAATGAAATTTTGATAAAATTTCGTATAGATATGAAATTTTGATAAAATTTCCTATAAAATTAAATTTTCAAAAAATTTCCTATAGAAATGAAATTTTCAAAAAATTTCCTATAGAAATGAAATTTTCAAAAAATTTCCTATAGAAATGAAATTTTCAAAAAATTTCCTATAGAATTGAAATTTTCAAAAAATTTCCTATAGAAATGAAATTTTCGAAAATTTTCCTATATAAATGAAATATTTGGAAAATTTTCTATAGGAGTGAAATTTTGACAAAATTTCCTATAGAAATGAAATTATGACAAAATTTCCTATAGAAATGAGATTTTTTGGATTTCATAGAATATAGAAATAAAATTTCCGGCAAATTTCCTATAGAAATCAAATTTTCAGAAAAATTTTTATAGAAACGGAATTTGTAGAAAATTTCCTATAGAAATTTCCTACAGAGATTTTGATAAAATTTTCTATAGAGATGATATTTTGAACATTTTTAAATTTAGATAAAATTTCCTACAAAAAAGAAATTTTGACAAAAAATTCCTATTGAAATGAAATTTTGACAAAATTTCCTATAGAAATGAAATTTTGACAAAATTTCCTATAGAAATGAAATTTTGACAAAATTTCCTGTAAAAATAAAACATTGACAAAATTTCCTATACAAATTAAATTCTCAGAAAAATTCCTGTAGATATGAAATTTTCAGAAAACTTCCTTTAGAAATAAAATTTTCAGAAAATTTTCTCTACAAATGAAATTTTGACACAATTTTATAAAGAAATAAAAATTTTACAAAATTTCCTATAAAGTGATTTTTTTTATAAAATTTCTTATAGAAATTAAACTTTCAGAATATTTCCTGTAGAAATAAAATTTGCAGAAAATTTCTTATAGAAACGGAATTTTTAGAAAATTTCCTATAGAAATTTCCTACAGAGATTTTGATAAAATTTTCTAAAGAGATGAAATTTTAAAATTTTTTAAAATTAGATAAAAATTCCTACAAAAAAATTAAATTTTGACGAAATTTCCTATGGAAAGAAATATTGACAAAATTTCCTACAAAAATTAAATTCTCCGAAAAATTCCTGTGGATATGAAATTTTCAGAAAAATTCCTGTAGATATGAAATTTTCAGAAAAATTCCTATAGAAATGAAATTTTCAGAAAATTTCCTATTGAAATGAAATTTTCAGAAAAATTCCTATAGAAATGAAATTTTCAAAAAAAATTTCCTATAGAAATGAAATTTTCGGAAAATTTTCTATAGAATTGAAATTTTGACAAAAATTTCCTTTAAAAATAAAATTTTAACGAAATTTCCTATAGAAAGAAAAATTGACAAAATTTCCTATAAAAATTCATTTCTCAGAAAAATTCCTGTAGATATGAAATTTTCAGAAAAATTCCTAAAGAAATTTTCAGAAAATTTTCTGTACAAATGAAATTTTGACACAATTTTATAAAGTAATAAAAATTTTACAAAATTTCTTATAAAGGTGAATTTTTTATAAAATTTCCTATAGAAATTAAACTTTCAGAAAATTTCCTGTAAAAAAGAAATTATGACAAAATTTCCTATAGAAATGAAATTTTATGAATTTCATAGAATCTAGAAATGAAATTTCCGGAAAATTTCCTAAAGAAATCAAATTTTCAGAAAATTTCTTATAGAAACGGAATTTTTAGAAAATTTCCTATAGAAATTTCCTACAGACATTTTGATAAAATTTTCTATAGAGATGAAATTTTGAAATTTTTTAAATTTTATATAAAATTTCCTAAAAAAAAAATGACGAAAATTTCCTACAGAAATGAAATTTTGACAAAATTTCCTGTAAAAATAAAATTTTGACGAAATTTCCTATAGAAATATTGACAAAATTTTCTGTAAACATGAAATTCTCAGAAAAATTCCTGTAGATATGAAATTTTCAGAAAAATTCCTATACAAAAAAATCCATTTGTAAAAATAAAATTTGTAGCAAATAAAAATAAAATTTTCAAAAAGTTTCTCTTTACAAAAGAAATTTTCAGAAAATTTCCTATAGAAATTAAATTTCGACAAAAATTCCTGTAGAAATGACATTTTGACAAAATTTCCAAAAATTTTCAGAAAATGTCTTATAGAAATGAAATTTTGACAAAAACTCCTTTAGAATTGACATTTTGACAAAATTTCCTATAGAAATGAAATATATAGAAAATAAGAACGAAAATTTTCAAAAATTTTCTTTAGAAAAGAAATTTTCAGAAATTTCCTATAGAATAAAAAATTCGCAAAATTTCCTATAGAATTGAAATTTTTAGAAAATTTACTATAGAAATAAAATTTTCAGAAAATTTCCTATGGAAATTGAATTTTGACAAAATTTCTTATGGAAATACAATATAGACAAAATTTCCCATAGAAACGAAATTTTCAGAAAATTTCTTTAGAAAGAAATTTTCAGAAAATTTCCTACACAGAAAAAAGTTTCACGAAAATTTTTCCAATTAACATCTTAATTGAGTTTTAAAAAATATTCAATTAAAAATTTAATTGATTCAACAAATTTTTTAATTGAAATAAAAATCAATCACACAAATTAATAGTATCAATTAAATATTTAATTGGATCAATTAATTTTTTAATTGACTGTCAATTAATTTTTTAATTGATACTATCAATTCTGTGATTGAAGACATTTCAATTAAAAAATTAATTGGATCAATTAATTTCGTGATTGAATCAGAAAAAAATTTTTTTGTGTGTATAGAAATTAAATTTTCAAAAAATTTCCTATAGACATGAAATTTTCAAAAAATTTCCTATAGAAATGAAATTTTGGCAAAATTTCCTATAGACATGAAATTTTCAGAAAATTTCTTATAGAAATTAAATTTGCAGAAAATTTCCTGTAGAAATGAAATCTTGACAAAATTTCCTATAGAAATTAAATTTTCAAAAAATTTCCTATAGACATGAAATTTTCAAAATATTTCCTGTAGAAATTAAATTTTGACAAAATTTCCTATAGAGATGAAATTTTCAGAAAAATTTCTTTAGAAATGGAATTTTAACAAAATTTATTGTGGAAATGTAATTTTGATAATATTTCCAATAGAAACGAAATTTTCAGAAAATTTCCTATATAAATGACATTTTCAGAAAATCCTTTCCTATAGAAATGAAGGGAGCCACCGTGGTGCAATGGTTAGCATGCCCGCCTTGCATACACAAGGTTGTGGGTTCGATTCCTGCTTCGACCAACACCAAAAAAGTTTTTCAACGGTGGATTATCCCACCTCAGTAATGCTGGTGACATTTCTGAGGGTTTCAAAGCTTGGCTAAGTGGTTTCACTGCAATGTGGAACGCCGTTCGGACTCGGCTATAAAAAGGAGGTCCATTGTCATTGAGCTTAACATGGAATCGGGCAGCACTCAGTGATAAGAGAGAAGTTCACCAATGTGGTATCACAATGGACTGAATAGTCTAAGTGAGCCTGATACATCGGGCTGTCACCTAACCTAACCTAACCTGTAGAAATGAAATTTTCAGAAAATTTCCTATAGAAATGAAATTTTCAGAAAATTTCCTATAGAAATGAAATTTCCCATAGAAATGAAATTTTGACAAAATTTCCCATAGAAATGAAATTTTCACAAAATTTCCTATGGAAATGAATTTTTCAGAAAAATTCCTGTGAACATAAAATTTTCTACAGAAATTAAATTTTCAAAAAAATTCCTATAGAAATTAAATTTTGGCAAAATTTCATATAGAAATGAAATTTTCAGAAAATTTTAGATAGAAATGAAAAAATATTTCTACAAAATTTGATAGATTATTTTTGGCTCGAGTGGCAACTGTGATAACCACACCATACATGATTTTCAATATCAAAATGTGATTGTTGACCAGTGTCAGTGTCAATATGAAATGTTGACTTTCTGGTTAATTGGCTTAGCCCCTTGGCCATTCAATTAAATCAAACACTTGACCATAAACTTCCATTTTATTTGCAAGTATATTTTTTGTCATTGTCCACTCATATCATTCCAGTCACGAATTGGCATTTAGGCAAAGAAGGTTATACGGTGAGGGAATTTGCTTGGTTCATTTCATAGAAAGAATTTATTTTGATTTTATCATTGCATAGATATGACTATTATGGCATATCCTGATTTTAAGCCAGCTCAGCCAGAGGCCATACGTCAACTTAATCTAAAATATGCCTCTGATAGTGTGAGATTACGTAGGAAATCCATTAAAAAGGTCAAAAATGATGCTATGGAATTACTGGCGACCTTTAGTGAAAAGACCACAGTGCATGGTATGGGACGACTTTTTAGTAGAACTGCAAATAAATACGAGAGGTGAGATTAAGAAGTGCAACAAAAAAGTGAGGGATGATAATATTACAATGAATTCCAATTAGATATCCAAATTTGTTTCGAATTTTCTTTAAAGTAATGAAACAAAATTTTAATTTAAATAAATCGTCCTTAAATTAACTGAAATTTTAAATCTATAGATTTAATACAAAAACGCTTCAAATTTATTCTAAGATTTTTTTTTTTGAGGATTTTGCATCTTTAGTTTAAAGTGTTTTTTGGAATTAAGAAAATATTTTTTAATTTGAAGAATCCGTTATAATTTGGAATTTGAAGCTGACATTGGTTTTTTTCTTTCAGATTTTTTTGGCTAATAACTTTCAGTTTGGCTGTTTTTGGAACAACTTATGTGTGTATTGTTCTATCGGAACGATTCAACGAAGGCAATTTGCAATCGATTGTAGATGACACTGGGGCACCTGTATACAAAATTCCCTTTCCCGTCATAACCATATGCAATGTTAATCACCTTAATTGGGATCGTATACAAGAGGCTAAAGATCGATTTCTGCCTGGAGAAACAAATAACGAAACTCTGCAAATGTTCGAAAAAGTCATAGGTCTCTATGATCGTTTGGAATTTGGAAGATTTGATGTCTTCTCTGCTTTAAATGGTCACCCCATTGATTTGGTGGCCCATATTAATTTCACTGAAGTATTTGAATTTATGACCTGGCGTTGTGATGAACTATTAAACGATTGCGTTTGGCGTCATCATGATATGAATTGTTGTGATATTTTCCTTAAGCGTCGTAGTAAAAATGGTATTTGTTGGAGTTTTAATACTCTCGAAACTGAAGAGGGTAAACAAAAGCAGAAAAAGGATCCGAAATATCCTTGGCGTACTGGAAGTTGTGGACCCCTTAGTGCTCTCAGGGCAAAGGTTATGATTAATAAGGAGAAACACTATAGCAACGATGTTGAAAAAGGAATTACGGTAAGATGTGTCCGCCAAAATTTAACAGAATATGAACTAACAAAATTTGGAAAATAATTTAGCAAAACACTACCAACCAAATATGTTTTATTTTAACAAATTTTATTTTGACAATATTTTGTTTCTATAGAAAATTTTTTGAAAATTTTATTTCTATAAAAAAATTTTGAAAATTTTACTTCTATAGATTTTTTTTTTTGAAAATTTTATTTCTACAGAAAATTTTGTCCAAATTTTATTTCTATAGAATATTTTGTCAAAATTTTATTTCTATAGATTTTTTTTCAATTTTTTTATTTCTGTAGAAAATTTATTCAATTTTTTATTTCTATAGAAAAATTTGTCAATATTTTTAATAAAAAATATTGTCAAAATTGTATTTCTATAGAAAAATTTGTCAATATTTTTAATAAAAAATATTGTCAAAATTGTATTTCTATAGAAAAATTTGTAAACATTTTATTTATACAGAAAATTTTGTCAATATTTTATTTATACAGAAAATTTTGTCAATATTTTATTTTTATGGACAATCTTGACAAACTTTTATTTCTATACAAAATGTTTGCAAAGTTTATTTCATTAAAATATGCTTACAAATCTTATTTCATTAGAAAATTTTCTCAATGTTTTTTTTTCAATGGAAAATTTTGTCAAAATTTTATATCTATAGAAAATTTTGTCAAAATTTTATTTCTATAGCAAAATTTACTTAATTTTTTTATTACTATAGAACATCTTCTCAAAAATTTATTTCTATAGAAAATTTTTTCAAAATTTTATTTCTTTGTTGTCAAAATTTTATCTCTATAGAAAATTTTGTTAAAATTTTATTTCTATTGGAAATTTTGTCAAATTTTATTTCTATAGAAAATTTTGTCAATATTTAGATTCTACTGAAAATTTTGTCAACATTTTATTTCTACAGAAAATTTTGTTAAAACTTAAAAAAAAAATGTTTTTATAGAAAACAAAATTTGTCAATATTTTCTATAGAAACAATATTTAACAAAATTTTCTATAGAAATAAAATTTTGACAAAATTTTCTATAGACATAAAATGTTGAAAAAGTTTTCTATAGAAATAAAATTTTGACAAAGTCTTCTATAGACATAAAATTTTGAAAAAGTTTTCTATAGAAATAAAATTTTGACAAAGTCTTCTGTAGAAATAAAATTGTTCATAGAAATAATATTTTGACAAAATTTTTCATAAAGCTTGATGAGATCTTATTTCTAAAAAAAAATTTTGTCAAAATTTTATTTCTATAGAAAATTTAAAAAAATTTTAAGTTTAATTTCTATATATAGAATTTGGTCAAATTTTTGTTTCTATAGAAAATTTTGTCAAAATCTTATTTCTATAGAAAATGTACTTAATAATAAAATTTTGACAAAATTTTCTGAAGAAATAAAATTTTGACAAAATTTTCAATAGAAATAAAATTTTGAAAACTATTTTTTATACAAATAGAATTTTAATAAAATTTTCTATAGAAATACAATCGGGACAAAATTTTCTATAGAAATAAAATCTTGACAAAAATTTCTATAGAAATAGAATTTTGACAACATTTTCTAAAGAAATAAAATTTTTCCATTTGTTTTGTTTTGTTATTGTTGGTTTTGTTCTTTAAGCATTGTTGTTGTTTTTTATTTCAGCTTAAAACCATACATTGACTAAACTACAAGAGTAGCTTAACCAACAGAGGAAAAGAATGTTTGTCAAATTTATTTGGGCAAAGCCCTATAGACTGCAAGATGGCAAAAATTTTTATAGAAATAAAGTTTTGACAACATTTTCTATACAAATAAAATTTTAACTAAATTTTCTATAGAAATAAAATTTTAACAAAATTTTCTATAGAAATAAAATTTTGACAAAATTTTCTATAGAAATAAAATTTTGACAAAATTTTCTATACAACTAAAATTTTGACAAAATTTTCTATACAAATAAAATTTCAACAAAATTTTCTATACAAATAAAATTTCAACAAAATTTTCTATAGAAATAAAATCTTGACAAAAATTTCTATAGAAATAGAATTTTAATGAAATTTTCAATAGAAATAAAATTTTGACAACATTTTCTATAGAAATAAAATTTTAACAAAATTTTCTATAGAAATAAAATTTGGACAAAATTCTCTATACAAATAAAATTTTGACAAAATTTTCTATAGAAATACAATATTAATGAAATTTTCAATAGAAATACAATTTTGACAACATTTTCTAAAGAAATAAAATTTTGACAAAATTTTCTATAGAAATAAAATTTTGACAAAATTTTCTATACAAATAAAATGTTGACAAATTTTTCTATACAAATAAAATTTCGACAAAATTTTCTGCAGAAATAAAATTTTGACAAAATTTTCAACAGAAATAAAATCTTGACAAAAATTTCTATAGAAACAGAATTTTAATGAAATTTTCAATAGAAATAAAATTTTGAGAACATTTTCTATAGAAACTACACTTGTAGTGTAGTCAATGCATGGCTTTAAGCTGAGATCAAAAACAACAATAACGATTGAAGAGAAGCCAAAAATAACAAACAAAATGAATGAAGATAGAGGAAGCACGCTCAAAAACAAACCCAGCCAAATACATTCAAATCGATGATTTGAGTTTGGCAAAGGAAAAGAGATATGCTGGCAAATTTGTTTAGGCAGTAACCGACTATCACAACCTTTTTCGGGAAGTTCAAGTGCAGTTCACTTTGGGTTGAGTGAATTACCCGAATTTATTCTAATAATTGGTTGATAGTTTTACTGCAAGTAGAGGATGCTGATGAGGAATGTGGTAATTCCGAAACAGCTGTACATCCAACCATCTTGCAGTCTATAGGGCTTTGCCCAAATAAATTTGACAAGCATACTTTTCCTCTGTTGGTTAAGCTACACTTGTAGTTAGTCAATGCATGGCTTTAAGCTGAGATCAAAAACAACAATAAAATTTTAACAAGATTTTCTATAGAAATAAAATTTTGACAAAATTTTCTATAGAAATAAAATTTTGACAAAATTTTCTATAGAAATACAATATTTATGAAATTTTCAATAGAAATAAAATTATGACTACATTTTCTAAAGAAATAAAATTTTGACAAAATTTTCTATAGAAATAAAATTTTGACAAAAATTTCTATAGAAATAAAGTTTTGACAACATTTTCTATACAAATAAAATTTTAACAAAATTTTCTATAGAAATAAAATTTTGACAAAATTTTCTATGGAAATAAAATTTTGACAAAATTTTCAATAGAAATAAAATTATGAAAACATTTTTTATACAAATAGAATTTTAATAAAATTTTTTATAGAAATACAATTTTGACAAAATTTTCTATAGAAATAAAATTTTGAAAACATTTTTTATACAGATAGAATTTTAATAAAATTTTCTATAGAAATACAATTTTGACAAAATTTTCTATAGAAATAAAATCTTGACAAAAATTTCTATAGAAATAGAATTTTAATGAAATTTTCAATACAAATAAAATTTTGACAAAATTTTCTATAGAAATAAAATTGTGACAAAATTTTTTATAGAAATAAAATTTTGACAAAACTTTCTACAGAAATAAAATTTTGACAACAATTACTGTTGAAAAAAAATATTGAAAAAAATTATATAGAAATATAATTTTGACAAAATTTTCTATACAAATAAAATTTTAACAAAATTTTCTATGGAAATAAAATTTTGGTAAAATTTTCTATAGACATAAAATTTTGACAAAATTTTCCATAGAAATAAAATTTTGACAAAATTTTCCATAGAAATAATTTTTTGACAAAATTTACCATAGAAATAAAATATTAAAAACATCTTTTATAGAAAAACATTTTGGCAAACTTTTCTATAGAAATAAAATTTTGAAATAATTTTCTATAGAACTAAAATTTTGACAAAATTTTGTATAGAAAATAAATTTTGACAGAATTTTTTATAAATATAATATAAATGATTACTTTCGAATAAAACAAAATTTTTTGTTATACTAACCAAGAACTTCAAAATAGGATTTTTGTTAATTTGGTAGACTTTTGGTAAACTTTTTTTAATATTTTGTAGATTATTTTTGGCATAAGTGGCAAACGTGGCCACAATCCCAGTAACTCAATTGTGGATGCCAGTCTTTAGTAGAATTTTTAGGCAAACTATGGTGAAGGCTTCATAATATACGACGTGACCAAACTTTCTGCCATATATACTTGTTTTTAATAAATTTTTTCATTTTCTGTTTAGGTCATGATAACCGAACCAAATGTTTGGCATCGTGATCCCTATTTCATACAAGAAAATACCGAAACGACCATAGGAATTGATCCCACGATTTATTTTTATGATGAAAACACCAGAAGTTTAACATCTACTCAAAGGCAATGTATTTTCGATGTACGTATGTTGTTTTGACTAAAGTAAAATACTTTGCCTTTCATTTTCTCTAAGTAAAATTCCATTGCATACTTTCAGGATGAACATGAAAACCATGATCTTATGGTTTTACCAGGTTTTGAATATAAAATAGAAAATTGCCAATCAGAATGCCATCAACAATATTTGGAAAAATATTGTAATTGTACCATGAATTTGCTGTTTCCGCCTGGTACGCAAAACAAAAACAAAAAGATGCCAATGTAATGAATTTGGGTGTTAATTGCAATCGCTTTTTTGGTTTTCCACATTTCAGGAAATCATCGTAGTTGTGGTGTTAAGGATCTCTTATGTTTGGCTCGTAATAATGGTGGGTAGCGGTCTCTATGATTACACATATTTTCATTATTTCCTATTATCTTAAATCCTCTTCGCATAACTGACCGCCCCTCCCCCTGGTCCTTTTACATGTGCTGTAATTTGCTTTCATTTCAGATTATTTTATGTATACCCATCAAGTTGGTTCGGAAGAGTACGTCCGAAGTTCATATGAAAAAATGAGTTGCAATTGTATCAATAATTGCTATTCATTGCAATACATGACCTATATCCGGCCAACATTTTTGCCAGCGGATATACGTGGCAGTAAATCATACGTGGATTTGGATATACATTTCCGCTCCGAAACAATGATGATCTATTGTACAAGTTTGGTATTTACATGGATTGATTTAATGGGTAAGAATTTTATTTGTATAGATAATTTTGTCAAAATTTTAATTCAATAAAATATTTTGTTTAAAATTTTTTCTAAAGATAATTTTGTCAAAATTTGATTTTTATAGAAAATTTTTTGAATTTTTTTTTTTCAATAGCAAATTTTGTCAAAATTTTATTTCTGTAGAAATTTTTTATCAAATTTTTTATTATTTTTTATTTCTAAAGAAAATTTTCTCAAAATTTTACTTCTATAGAAATTTTTGTCAAAATTTTATTTCAATAGAAAATTTTGTCAAAATGTTATTTCTATAGAAAAATTTCAAAATGTTATTTCTATAGAAAATTTTCTCAAAATTTTATTTCCATAGAAAATTTTACTTCTATAAAAAATTTTCTCAAAATTTTATTTCTATAGAAAATTTTCTCAAAATTTTACTTCTATAGCAATTTTTGTCAAAATTTTATTTCTATAGAAAATTTTGTCAACATATTTCTATAGAACATATTTCTATAGAAAATTTTGTCAAAACTTTATTTCTGTAGAAAGTTTTGTGAATTTTTTTTTTCGATAGTAAAATTTGTCAAAATTTTATTTCTATACAAAATTTTGTAAAATTTTTGTTTCTATAGAAGATTTTGACAAAATTTTAATTTATAGAAAATTTTGTCAAAATTTTAATTTATAGAAAACTTTGTCAAATTTCTATTTCTATATAAAATTTTGTCAAAATTTTATTTCCATAGAAAATTTTGTCAAAATGTTATTCCAATAAACTCCAATAAAACTCCACAATTTTATTTCTATAGAAAATTTTGTCAACATTTTAATTCTGTAGAAAATTTTGTCAACATTTTAATTCTATAGAAAAGTTTGTCAAAATTTTATTTCTATAGAAAATTTTGTCAAAGTTTTATTTCTACAGAAAATTTTGTCAAAATTGTATTTCTATAGAAAATTTTGTAAAAATTTTATTTCAATAGAAAATTTTGTCAAAATGTTATTTCTATGGAAAATTTTCTCAAAATTTTATTTCCATAGAAAATTTTCTCAAAATTTTACTTCTATAGAAAATTTTCTCAAAATTTTACTTCTGTAGAAAATTTTCTCAAAATTTTACTTCTATAGCAATTTTTGTCAAAATTTTATTTCTATAGAAAATTTTGTCAACATTTTAATTCTATAGAAAATTTTGTCAAAATGTTATTTCTATAGAAAATTTTGTCAAAATGTTATTTGTATAAAAAATTTTGTCAAAATTTTATTTCTATAGAAAATTTTGTGAAATTTTTTTTCGATAGTAAAATTTGTCAAAATTTTATTTCTATAGAAAATTTTGTCAAAATGTTATTTCTATAGAAATTTTTGTCAAAATGTTATTTGTATAGAAAATTTTGTCAAAATTTTATTTCTATAGAAAAATTTGTCAAAATTTCATTTCTACAGAAAATTTTGTCAAAATTTTTTTCTATAAAAAATTTTGTCAAAAGTTTATTGGTTTAGAAAATTTTGTCAAAATTTTATTTGTTTAGAAAAATTTGTCAAAATTTTATTTGTATAGAAAATTTTGTCAACATTTTAATTCTATGGGAAATTTTGTCAAAATTTTATTCCTATAGAAAATTTTGTCAAAATTTTATTTCTATGGGAAATTTTGTCAAAATTTTATTCCTATAGAAAATTTTGTCAAAATTTTATTTCTATGGGAAATTTTGTCAATATTTTATTCCTATAGAAAATTTTGTCAAAATTTTATTTCTATGGGAAATTTTGTCAAAATTTTATTCCAATAGAAAATTTTATCAACATTTTATCCCTATAGAAAATTTTGTCAAAATTTTATATCTATGGAAAATTTTGTCAAAATTTCGTTTCTATGGAAAATTATGTCAAATTTTTATTCTATAGAAAATTTTGTCAAAATGTTATTTGTACAGAGAATTTTCTCAGAATATTATTTCTATAGAACATTTTGTCAAAATTTTATTTCTATAGAAAATTTTATCAAAATTTTATTTCTATTGTTTAAAAAATTTTGTCAAAATTTTATTTGTATAGAAAATTTCGTCAAAATTTTAATTCTATAGAAAATTTTGTCAAGTTTTTATTTCTATATAAAATTTTGTTAAAATTTTATTTCCATAGAAAATTTTGTCAACATTTTATTTCAATAGAAAATTTTATCAAAATTTTATTTCTATAGTAAATTTTGTCGAAATTTTATTTCTATAGTAAATTTGGCATAATTTTATTTCTTTAGTAAATTTTGTCACAATTTCGTTTCTAAGGAAAATTATATCAAAATTTTATTTCTATCGAAAATATTTTCAAAATATATTTCGATAAAAAATTTTGTCAAAATTTTATTCCTATAGAAAATTTTGTCAATTTAGAAATAATACCATCTTGAAATGAAAACTTTTCTTTTTAATTTTAGTGGCCTTTGGTGGTATTGCTGGTTTATTTATGGGCTGTTCACTAATCAGCGCAGTGGAGGTATTCTATTTCCTATTCATTCAGGTACCAGCGTTTGCCTACAAGGAAGTTCAAAATAAAAAGAAAAAACAAAAAAAGAATGACCAACAATATGATCAGGATATTCAACAGTCCAGCTATTATTCCAAACCATCAGATTATTATCCACGACAACAAATCAAGTTACCACCAAAGAATCGCATATCCATTGTTGAGAATATGGGCAAATATTATGCAAGCAGCTTTAATACACCACCGAAAATTTTATATTGAAATGATAAGATTAATAAAATGAAAATACTTTGATGCACTGAAAACAGATTTTAGAATTATCGATCGCCTTTATGCCTTTAGATCAACTTCCAAAATTTTTTGCTGGGTGGTTACAGTTTGAGATTCATATTTTAGGGACCTTATAACCTTAATAGCCCAGGAATATTATTGGTTTTTCTAAAGGTTTATATCTATCGTATCGTTTCATGACATTAATTGTTCCCCTCCAAATGATTGGCAATCAATAAAACCTTAAGTTGACGTTAAATAAATTAATCGTGGTCTATATGTTAATTCAGGCCTCAAACTCAATCACAAGTTTCTTTATCTCTTTGTATATTCCTCTCTCTCTCGCTCCTTTTGTCATACTTTCATTTTACTTTCTTTCCCACTGAAAGTGCAAACAAGTAATAAATTGCTGTCAATTTGTCACTTAACTTCAACTATTTGTTGCTTGACTCTGACCAAGTCTAACATTCCAGGTCTATTTGGTGATATCTTCATGACGAGCTAAGATTGTGCCTGCAAGGGGATTTTTCTTTGCCTTTTGATTCTTGCATGAAAAATAGACGACTATTTGTTGAAGAAGCCCTGAAAGACTATGCTCAGTGGGAAAAAAACAAGTCTTTTGATAATCTTGCGGTACAGGCGGTTATTTTGCCAATGTCTTTCTTGGCATAATTCCTACGGCAAATTTTACCGGATGCGAGTGTAGCTATCCTTGTTCTTAATATCAGCAATAATTCTAGGAGCTTTCATTTAACTTTTCCCTCTGAGTGTTCGCTTCGCTTGGTTTGTCTCATAAAACTTAATCAAAATTAAAGTTAACTCATGCCCCCTTAAGCGTAGTACATAGTGGTGCCATCGCATCAACGACTCTTGAGAATTGTAATGAAAAATGTTTACTTCTGTTTTGCCTCATGTGACTTCATTTGGCTGAAGGAAAAACCTGACAACTTAAAGTTTAAACAGGATATGATTTTGTAAATATAAATGCATTAGTTTTAGTGGTAACGTAAGTGTATATGTCGATTTTAAGTAGAGCGGGATCTTATGTGTGTTCGCTAAGACATAGGTGATCAGCAACTGGTGTATTGGTCGATTTGTAATTCATCGGAATCTTTTGTATATGGTGGAATCTTTGTGGGAATTGCTGATATCTTGGGGTTGCAGTTGTTCAGGTTTAAATGCCTCATAGAAATCGACTAGCCTCTGCTTTGGTATCGGCAGCAGTATCGTAGATTCAATAGCTGTTTCCGACAGTTAATACCTTGCCATGGTGTAGGAAGTTCAGATTGGTTTCAGTATTAATGATGACTTCTCATTCAAACTCCATCACTATCTTAGTTAGATGGGAGCTTAAGGTTCACGAATTTCTAAGTACTAACCAATTGTTTTAGTCCGTAGATCTCACGTATAAACTGTAGGCTTGGACGTCTCATTGGAAGGTGCAATGATTAGCATGCCCGCCTTGCATATACAAGATAGTGGGTTCGATTCCTGCTTCGACCGAACAACAAAAAGTTTTTCAGCGGTGGATTATCCCACCTCAGTAATGCTGGTGACATTTCTAAGTGTTGCAAAGCTTATCTAAGTGGTCTAACTGAAATGTGGAACGCCGTTCGGACTAGGCTTTAAAAAGGAGGTACCTTAACTTGGAATCGGGCAGCACTCAGTGATAATATAGAAGTTCACCACTGTGGTATCACATGGACTGAATAGTCTTATGTGAGCCTGATACATCGGGCTGCCACCTAACCTCATTGGAAGAACTGAAAGCGTGAAAGTCCCAGTGATGGAACTGCAGTTTCGAAAATCCCAATGGTCCACAGGTCTCAGTGATGGAATTGTAGGTCCGAAGGTCTATGTGGTAAAATGGTAGAAAACCACCGTGGTGCAATGGTTAGCATGTCCGCCTTGCATACCCAAAATCGTGCGTTCGATTCCTGCTTCGACCGAACACCAAAAAGTTTTTCAGCGGTGGATTATCCCACCTCAGTAATGCTGCTGACATTTCTTAGGGTTTCAAAGCTTTTCTAAGTGGTTTCACTGCAGTGTGGAAGGCCGTTCGGACTCGGCTATAAAAAGGAGGTCCCTTGTCATTGAGCTTAACATGGAATCGGGCAGCACTCAGTGATAAGAGAAGTTCACCAATGTGGTATCACAATGGACTGAATAGTCTAAGTGAGCCGATACATCGGACTGCCACCTAACCTAACCTAACCTAACCTAACCTAACCTAAAATGGTAGGCTAGAAGGTGTCAGAGTGATGGTCTCACTAATGGAACGGTAGACCCAATTGTTTTAGTGGTGAAACTGTAGGCCCTTAGGTCTCAGTGGTGGAACTACAGATCTGAATATCATTGTATATGTCAGTGCTAACATTTTAGACCTGAATGTCTCAATGGTGGAAGAGTGGGCCCAACGGTTTTAGTGGAGGAATAGTGGGCCAAAAGGATTATGATGGAATCGTAGATATTTAGTGGAGGTACTGTAGCCTCTACAGTACCAGAGGCTCACAGACCTCAGTGGTGGAACTGAAGAACTAAAGGCAAAACTAAAAGGAAATTGAATGCACAAAATCTCAAAGGTTGAAATGGAGCTACTAAAGGGCAGGTCAAACGATGTCAGTAGTTGAACTGTAAGCTCGAAGGTCACGAAACCGTTTATTTTAACTACAGATGCATCCAACTATGCACTTGGCGCTGTTCTTTCCCAAGGGGAGATTGGTGCAGATTTACCAATATCATATGCAAGTGCTACACTGCAGAAACACGATTTGAACAAACCTATCATCGAAAAGGAATTGTTGGCCATTCATTGGGGAATAAATTTCTTTAGACCCTATTTATATGGCAGAAAGTTCTATGTGGTCACAGATCACAGGCCTTTAGTATCTCTTTTTACGCACAGTAATCCATCGTCAAAAATGACACGGATAAGAATGGATTTGAGCGATTATGACTTCGAAATAATTTACAAGAAAGGAAAAATGAACACGAATGCCGATGCGTTATCTAGAATAGTTTTAAATAGTGACGCCCTAAAAGCTATGATTCCGGATAAAGTTGAAAATGAAAGAAGGATATTAGCTATCACTAGAAGCATGCAGAGGAAAACTGCACATGGGAAAAACACTGACATGAGTACCGCAGCAAGTACCACGATGTTAAAGCCTGATCAACTTTACATTTGGGAGTGTACTTCTGTAGCGGATATAAAAAACTTGATGAAACTTAAATTTGTACCTCTAGAGGAAAATAGGAAAACAAAGATAGAAGTTGGAAAATACGAAATTATTGTAAGATGCAGCGATAATCCATCTGACTTACGAGCGAGTTTGGAGAAGCTGACGTCGTTGATGCGTGATCATAAGATACGCGAATTAGCTCTGAGCAGAAACGATAATATTTTTAAAACCATGGCCATGGAAGAATTTAAAATAATATTTACAAAAATGCAGAAACATATGAAAACGGATTTGAAAATTTTAATATACGATGAACCGAAAAGAATACATTGTAAAGATACACAACTGAAACTAATAGATGAGTTTCATAACTCAACACATGGAGGACACTTAGGTGTCAGAAAAACAACCCTAAGAATTAAACAGAGATATATTTGGAGAAATGTGTACAAGATGATAAAAGGCTTTGTCCTAAATTGCCCGCAATGCAAAATGAATAAACAGACAAGACACACGAAAGAACAATTTACACTTACCAATACACCAACAACTAGTTTTGAAACTGTTTCCATTGATACAGTAGGACCGTTGAGGTTATCGAATCATTATCGGTATATTCTCACGATTCAATGTGATTTGACAAAATATATTGTAGCGATTCCAATGGAATCAAAGGATGCGAAAACGGTAGCAAGAACGTTAGTTGAACACTTCATACTTATTTATGGGAATTTCAAAGTTTTGAAAGCTGATAAGGGCACTGAATTTACCAATCAATTAATGGCAGAGGTATGTAGATTGTTGAGGATAAAACAAATTTTTAGTGCTCCATATCACCATGAAACCTTAGGTTCGATAGAAAGAAATCATAGGGTACTTAACGAATTCTTATTAAATTTCTCCAAAAATGATGAGTGGGATACTTGGATTCCTTATTTTACTTTTGCCTACAATACGTCACCGCATATAGATACAGGTTATTCGCCTTATGAACTAATATTTGGAAAACTTCCTTCCTTACCCAACGATGAAATAAATAAAACTAGCCAATTTTACAACACTGATGATTATGTTGCTGAATTAAGGCACAGGTTAAAATTTTCTCTCGAAAGAGCTAAAGATTTATTAGAAAAAACTAAAATAAAAAGGGTACTCCAAGATGAATCATCAAATTCACTAAATTTGAAAGTAGGAGACCTCGTTCTTTTGAGAACAATGAATAGAAAGAAAAATCAACCGCCATATCATGGCCCATATAAGATACTAGTTAGAGATGGAGTAAACTCAATTTTAGATATTAATGGAATAAAGAAGAAGTACCATAACAATATGTTTAAAAAATGGAATGTATAGAATTGATAAATAATTGAAATGTATGTATTACACAATAAAAAATGATTGAATTGTAATAAAAAAAAATTCACTGAATTGTATGTATGCTATGTATATATTGATAGGATTTTTAAAAAAATAATTTTTGGATATAAAAATTATTTTTTTTTTCCAAAGGGTGAGGGTGTAGTGTATTCGGTACATTAGTTTTAAGCCAGCTGTTCAATAGTTTAAGTTACATTGTAATTCAAACAGCTGTTTAGTAATAAGTAATAGAACATATGATTAGATATAAGGATTGTTGTTTATTTTTAAGGATATGTTTGAAAAAAGAAAACAAAATAAGAAATGCCGTTATCTTTGTATAAAAGATCAAGAAAAATTAAATAAAGAAACATTCAAGTTTTTAAGCCTAAAACCGGCACATCACCATAAATTAAAAATCTTTTTTATTTAAATTGCTGTGGCACTCAGTTGTGCCTGCAATATCAAAATTAACATTTTTGCCAAGTGGCGTTATTAAGCGCCGGCACCACAATAGGCAGGCTAAACAAATTCCTCACAAAATTTTGCACATCCACAACAACATATCAAAAAACCAAAAAATTAAACAAATCATTACAGGTGGAACGGTAGGTTCAAACGTCTATTATGGTGGAATTGTAAGCTTAAATATTAAGTGCATGTACTGTAGTACAATGGAACCAGAAGCCCGAAGGTATAAAGACTTTAGTGGAGAAACTATATAACTGAAGGATTCAGTGGAGCTACTCAAGACCACAAAATCTCAAAGGTGGAAATATGTTCCAAAGGTCTTAGTGGTGGAACTAAAGGCCTGAAGGTCTTAGTGTTTCATCACCTAGGCCAGTCGATATCAGTGGATGAACTGCAGGCTCCAAGGTGGCAATGGTCTATTATGGTGGAATCGTATGCATACATATTTTAGTGGACGTACTGTAGTCTCCATGGTACCAGAGGCTCGAAGATCTCAGTAGTGGAACTGTAGAACTAAAGGCGTCAGTGGGGAAACTTTAGGCACGAAGGTCTCAGTGGAGAAACTGAAGGCCCAAAGATCTTAAAAGTGGAAATGTGTTAGCGGTGAAACTTTAGGTCCGGAAGATGTTAGTAATGAAACGATGTCAGTGGTTGAACTACATGCTCGAAGGTCTTTGTATTGTAACTGTAGGTGCAAAGGTCTGTGTAGTTCAAATATAGACCCGAAGGTCTTAGTGGTGAAATGAAATACCTGAAGATCACAAAACCGTAGGTTTTACGGTTTTGTGATGGAATTGTACGATCATAGGTCTAAGTGGTGTAAATGTTCGTCAAAAAGATCTCCGAGGTTGAACGGTATATCAAAAGATATAAGTGGTCCAGTGGTGGTGGTGATGGCCTTTAAGATTTTGGTGAATGTATTGATGGCTCTAAGGTATCAGTGGTGGACCTACAGTTCCAAAGGTCTCAGTGATGGAACTTGAGGACCAGAGGCCTCAGTGGAGGAGCTCTAGGCGCAAAGGTCTCAGTGGTGGGACTATAGGGACAACAGAGTTAGGGTTGGAACTGCACTGTAGGCTCTACGGTACCAGAGACTTGAAGATCTCCGTGGTGGAACTGTAAAACTAAAGGCTTCAGTGGAGGAACTATAGGCACGAAGTACTGAAGGCCCAAAGATCTCAAAGGTGCAAATATAGCTCAAAGGTCTTAGTGGTGAAATATAGATCCGAAAGTCTCACTAATAAAACGGTAGGCCAGACGATCTCAATGGTTGAACTGCAGGCTCGAAGGTCACAGTTGTGGAACGGTAGGTTCAAGGGTCTTTATGGTAGAATCGTAATCGTAAATATTTCAGTGATTGTACTGTACGCTATATGGTACCAGAGGCCCAAAGGTCGCAGTGGTTGAACTGTGGAACTAAAGGCTTCAGTGGGGGAACTGTAGGCACGAAGGTCTCAGTGGAGTTACTGAAGGCCACAAAATATCAAAGGTTGATATATAGGCGATAGGTCTAGGTTCTATGGTTACATAGGCACGCATATCTAAGTGGTGGAACTGTAGACCTAAAGGCTTCAGTGGAGGAACTATAGGCATGTAGGCCTCAGTGGAGCTACTGAAGGCCACAAAATCTCAAAGGTGGAACTGTGAGCAAAGATCTTAGTGGTGGAATTGTAGGCCTGAAGATCTTTGTGTTTCATCATATACGCCAGACGATATCAGTGAATGAATTGCAAGCCCGAAGGAGGCAGTAGAGAATGGTAGAGTCAAAGGTCTATTTTGGTGGAATCGTATGCATAAATTGTTTAGTGGTGGTACTGTAGGTTCTACTGTACCAGAGGACCAAATGTCGCAGTGTACGCGTGGAGGTCTCAGTGGAGCTACTGAAAGCCACAAAACCTCAAAGGCGAAAATATGACCCAAATGTCTTAGTTGTGAAACTGTAATACTGAATGCCTCAGTGTCTCACCACCAAGATCAAACTATCTCACTGATTGAACAGCAGGATCAAATGTAGCTGTAGTGGAACGGTAGGTAAAAAGATGTATTATGGTGGAATCATAGCCTTAAATATTTTAGTAGGGGCTCTATTGTAGGACCCAAGGTTTCAGTGGAGGAAGTCTACAGTGGAACTGTAGACTTGAAGGTCTCACTTGAGGAACTGAAGGCCCAAAATCTCAGAGGTAATAAAATAGTCCAAAGATCTTAGATGTGGAAAGGTCTAAGTGATGAAACGATAGGCCAAACGATCTCAGTGGTTGTACCGTAGACTCGAAGATCGAAGGCCTTTGTGGATCCTGAAGGTATCTGCCATGGAACTCGAGGATTAAAAGTCCTAAAAGCGGAACAGTATGTCTCAGCCTTTGGTGGTGATAGGAAGGTGGATTATCCCACCTCAGTAATGCTGGTGACATATCTGAGGGTTTCAAAGCTTCTCTAAGTGGTTTCACTGCAATCTGGAACGCCGTTCGCACTAAAAAAAGAGGTCCCTTGTCATTGAGCTTAACATGGAATCGGGCAGCACTCAGTGATAAGAGAGAAGTTCACAAATGTGGTATCACAATGGACTGAATAGTCTAAGTGAGCCTGATATATCGGGCTGCCACTTATCCTAATCTTGGTGGTGATACTATGCGCCCGTAGGTCTCAGATGATAGAATTGTAGTCTTCATGATTTTAGTGGAATTAATATAGGCTCTAAGATATCACTGGTGGATCTGCAGGCTCGATAGTATTAGTGGTGAAACTATAGGACCATAAGCTTCAGTCGAGGAACTGTTGGCTCGGGGGTCACAGTGATGGAACTGTAGGATCAAAGTCCGCTGCGGTGGAACTTTAGGTCTATGGAAGTTGTGGCGCAAATATAGACCCAAATATCTAAGTGATGAAACGGTAGGCCCAACACCATTAGAACTGGAACTTTGGGCACAATTCTCTTAGTTTTGAAATGGTAGACCAGTCTCTGAGGTGGAACAGAAGGCCCTTCGATTTTAGTGGTGGAATTATACGCCTGTAAGTCTCGGTGGTAGGCCAAAAAGATCTGAATGGTGGAACGGTAGGATCAAAGCTCCAATTGGTGGAAAGGTAGTTTTAAAGATTTCAGTAGAGTCTCTAAGGTATCAGTAGTGGATCTGAGGCTCAAAGGTCTCAATGGCAAAGCTGAAGGGTCAACGTGGTCAGTGGAGAACTGTAGGCTTGAGGGTCTCAGAGGAGAACCAGTAGCCCAAAAAATGTCTCAGTGGTGGATCGGTAGGGCCAAAAGGTCTATCATTTGAAATTACCTTAAAGATTTTAGTGGAGGTATCGAAGGTTTTAAGGTGTGAGTGGTAGATTTACAGGTCTTAAGATCTCAGTTGGTGAACTGTAGCAACGAGAATAGCAGTGAGGGAGTTATAGGCCCAAAAGCCTCAGAGGAGGAACTGTAGAACCAAAAGCCTCACTGGGAGAACAGTAGGCACAAATGTATCATAGGTGGAAACGCAGTTTCGAATATCTCTATAATGAAACTGGAGATCCACAGTCTAACTGGTGAAAAAGTAGGTGGAACTGTAGGTCCAAATGTTTTGTGGTGCAAATATAGGCCATTTGGTTTCAGTGGTGGAATGGAAGGCCAATGGTCTTAATGGTGAAAGTCTCAGTGATGGAATATAGGATCGAAAGTCGGAAGCGACCGAAGTGCAATGATTTCCATGCTCGTCATACAAACAAAGGATAATGAGTTCAATCCCAGTTTTGGCCGAAGACCAACAAGTTTTTACGCGGTGTTTATCACCTCTCAGTAATGACATCCTTCGGCTTCACGAAGGAGGTCCCTTGTCATTGTGTTGAACATGGAAGCGGACTGTACTCATTGAGAAAAGAGAAGTACACCACTGTGATATCACATTGGACAGAATGGTCTAAATGAGTCTCAGACAAAGAAGTAAAATTCTGGCAAAATTTTCCATTGGAAAAAAACGTTGACAAAATTTTCTATAGAATCAAAATCTAGATAAATTTTTTATAGAAATAACATTTTGATAAGTTTTTCTATAGAAATAAAATTTTCATAAAATTTTCAATAGAAATAACATTTTGACAAAATTTTCAATAGAAATAAAATTTTGACAAAATTTTCCTATAGAAATAAAATGTTGACAAGCTTTTCTATAGAATCAAAATTTTGATAAATTTTTTATAGAAATAACATTTTGATAATTTTTTCTATAGAAATAAAATGTTGGTAAAATTTTTTATAGGAATAAAATTTTAACAAAATTTCTATAGAAATAAAATTTTGTAAAAATTTTGTCAAAATTTTATTTCTATAGAAAATTTTGTCAAAATTTTATTTCTATAGAAAAAATTATCATGATTTTATTTCTATAGAAAATTTCGTCAAAATTGTATTTCTATAGAAAATTTTGTCAAAATTTTATTTCTATAGAGACTTTTTTCAAAATTTTATTTCTATAGAAAATTTTGTCAAAATTTTATTTCTATAGAAAATTTTACCAAAATTTTATTTCTATAGAAAAAATTATCAATATGATATTTCTATAAAAAATTTATCAAAATTTTGATTCTATAGAAAAGCTTGTCAACATTTTATTTCTATAGAAACTTTATTTCTATCAAAACTTTTCTTTCTATAGAAAATTTTGTCAAAATTTTTGTTTTATAGAAATTTTGTCAAAATTTTATTTCTATAGAAAATTTTGTCAAAATTTTATTTCTATAGAAAATTTTGTTAAAATTTTATTTCTATAGAAAATTTTGTTAAAATTTTACTTTTATAGAAAATTTTGTCAAAATTTTATTTCTATAGAAATTTTGTCAAAATTTTATTTCTATAAAAAATTTTGTCAAAATTTTATTTCTATAAAAAATTTTGTCAAAATTTTATTTCTATAGAAAAAATTATCAAAATGTTATTTCTATAAAAAATTTATCAAAATTTTGATTCTATCGAAAAGCTTGTCAACATTTTATTTCTATAGAAAATTTTGCCAAAAGTTTTTTTCTATTGAAAATTTTGTCAAATTTTTTTCTGAAGAAAATTTTGTCAAAATTTTTTTTCTATAGAAAATTTTGTCACAACTTTATTTCTATAAAAATTTTGTTAAAATTTTAGTTGCATAAAAAATTTTACCAAAATTTTATTTCTATAGAAAAAATTATGAAAATGTTATTTCTATAAAAAATTTATCAAAATTTTGATTCTATAGAAAAGCTTGTCAACATTTTATTTCTATAGAAAATTGTGCCAAAATTTTTGTTCTATAGAAAATTTTGTCAAAATTTTATTTCAACAGAAATTTTGTTAAAATTTTATTTCTATAAAAAATTTTACCAAAATTGTATTTCTATAGAAAAAATTATCAAAATGATATTTCTATAAAAAATTTATCAAAATTTTGATTCTATAGAAAAGCTTGTCAACATTTTATTTCTATAGAAAATTATGCCAACATTTTTGTACTATAGAAAATTTTGTCAAAATTTTATTTCAACAGAAATTTTGTTAAAATTTTATTTCTATAAAAAATTTTAAAAAAATTTTATTTCTATAGAAAAAATTATCAAAATGATATTTCTATAAAAAATTTATCAAAATTTTGATTCTATAGAAAAGATTGTCAACATTTTATTTCTATAGAAACTTTATTTCTATCAAAACTTTTCTTTCTATAGAAAATTTTGTCAAAATTTTATTTCTATAGAAATTTTGTCAAAATTTTATTTCTATAAAAAATTTTGTCAAAATTTTAATTCTATAGAAAAAATTGTCAAAATGTTATTTCTATAAAAAATTTATCAAAATTTTGATTCTATCGAAAAGCTTGTCAACATTTTATTTCTATAGAAAATTTTGCCAAAAGTTTTTTTCTATAGAAAATTTTGTCAAATTTTTTTCTGTAGAAAATTTTGTCAAAATTTTTTTTCTATAGAAAATTTTGTCACAATTTTATTTCTATAGAAATTTTGTTAAAATTTTAGTTGTATAAAAAATTTTACCAAAATTGTATTTCTATAGAAAAAATTATCAAAATGTTATTTCTATAAAAAATGTATCAAAATTTTGATTCTATAGAAAAGCTTGTCAACATTTTATTTCTATAGAAAATTGTGCCAACATTTTTGTACTATAGAAAATTTTGTCAAAATTTTATTTCTATAGAAAATTTTGTCAAATGTTTATTTCTATAAAAAATTTATCAAAATTTTGATTCTATAGAAAAGCTTGTCAACATTTTATTTCTATAGAAAATTGTGCCAAAATTTTTGTTCTATAGAAAATTTTGTCAAAATTTTATTTCTATAGAAAATTTTGTCAAAAGTTTTTTTCTAAAGAAAATTTTGTCAAAATTTTATTTCTATAGAAATTTTGTTAAAATTTTATTTTTTATAAAAAATTTTGTCAAAATTTTCTTTCTATAGAAAAAATTATTAAAATATTATTTCTATAAAAAATTTATCAAAATTTTGATTCTATAGAAAAGCTTGTCAACATTTTATTTCTATAGAAAATTTTGTCAAAACTTTTGTTGTATAGAAAATTTTGCCAAAAGTTTTTTTTAATTATTTTATTGTCTATAGAAATAAAATTTTGACAAAATTGTTAATAGAAATAAAATGTTGACAAAATTTTCTATAGAAATAAAATTTGTATAATTTTTTTTGGAACAAAAAAATATCAGTGATGGATGTGGATTCGAAGGCACCCAAATTTTGAATGGAGAAACATATCAATACGACATTGGTTATATGTGTGAAAGCCGTTTGGCAACGTCTCACGTTAAAAATTTTGTTTTATTTCCCAATTCCTCATTTTCACATCGATTTCCACGATCTTATGGTTCTTATACGCATCATATGAAATGATCCCCGGTTTATGTGGGGGCTATATCACAACGTACACTAATTTAACCCACTTCAAATTTATGCTTCTTGCAAGCTACATGCGAAATCTCCAACTTATTACATTCCCCATCCCATGGTGAAGGATATCCATAGGATTTCTATAATTTGTTCAATAATCTCAAACTGTAAACTGCTTTTAAATCCCATTTCCTTTTTGAGAATTGTTTTGAGCAATTTTCCAAAGTATTTGCAGCGATTTACCTGATTTTTATTTTTTTATTATTTCATGGCAATGGCAAAACTTTTACTAACTGCAAATAGTCACACGTATGACACTTAAATTGCCACACATTCCATCGTAATAAACTTCCATGGTAGCTGGCCCAGAACTGTGGCAAGACGACGAAGGTGTAGTTTCAATTCTCTGCAGTCTTAGACATCAAAATATCGTAAAAAACATTGATTGTATTTGAGGCAATGTAAAGTCTGTTTACACGTAAAGTGAGTTTTAATGTTTTGACATTTATTCTATGGCTCTGACACAATCAATGTCTACGTTAAGTAGATATAACCGAAGCAGCTGCAGCGGTAGCAGCACATATCCTTCTCAACGATATACCATGGTAAAAATTCTAGGTTGTTAAAAGTTTTTCACACTAGTAAAACTTATTGTTGTCATCAAGTATTTGAAATTTTCCATAGACTTCGAACATTTCATTTGATGATAATGATATTACGTTGACTTAAATTTTTATGGTCTATATTGATGGAATTGAATTGAAGTGGAAAGAAAATACGAGTAAAGTTGTCAATTTGTTAGAGATAAACAGCCTTACTGATAAAGTATTAATCAACTTTTAATTAAAGAAAAAACATAGCTTTCATAAACTATTAGAAAATTATCATTGCAAAAATTTATTGTGAAACAATATGCTCTCAGCAAAATTTGGATGGAGAACATTTAACATGTTTGTCCCCATTCTTGTTTTTTTTTTTTTTTTTTTTAATTTTGTATCTGATTTCAGCAAAATAATATTTTTGAGGCAAAAATATTTCATTTTCTCCATATAAAAATATAATTTTGCTCTGGAAAGATGTTTGAAGGGATCATATATGTACCTTCTCAACGCGAGAGTATTTGGTTGTGCTGAAAATCCTCTTACCAAGCGTATTTATGCCATACTTCTAACATTACCATTATCTGTTAAATTTTTTTCAGAATTTTTTTTCTATAGAAAATTTTGTCAAAATTGTATTTCTATAGAAAATTTGATCAACATTTTATTTCTATGAAAAATTTTGCCAAAATTTTATTTCTGTACAAAATTTCGCCAAAATTTTATTTTTATAAATTTTTTTTTTTTAAATCTTAGTTTATAGAAAAGTTGGTCAAAGTCTTATTTCTAAACAAATTTTTGTCAAGATTTTATTTCTATAGAAAATTTGGTAAAATTTTTATATCCAGAGAAATTTTCTATTTTAATTTTATTTGAATAGAAAGTTTTGTCAGAATTTTATTTCTATAGAAATAATGGTCAAAATTTTATTTCTATAGAAAATTTTGTGAAAATTTTATTTCTACAAAAAATTTGTCAGAATTTTATTTCTATAATAATTTTGGTCAAAATTTTATTTCTATAGAAAATTTTGTCTCTACAGAAAATTTTGTCACAATTTTATTTCTATAGAAAATTTGGTAAATATTATATTTTTTAGGAAATTTTGTCAAATTTTTATTTCTATGGAAAATGTTGTCAAAATTTTATATTTATACAAAAGTTGGCCAAGATTTTATTTCTATAGAACACTTCGTTAAAAATTTTATTTCCCTAAAAATTTGACATTTAAACTTTATTACTATAGTAAAATTGGTCAAAAAAATTTTAAGGAAAATTTCGTCAATTTTTTTTTTTTCTATAAAAAACATTTTTTCAAAATTTCATTTCTATAGAAAATTTTGTCAAAACTTTATTTCTAAAAAAAATTTTGTCACAAATTTATTTTATAGAAAAGTTTTTGTCAAAATTTAATCCTATAGAAAATGTGATCAAAATTTAATTTTTATAGAAAATTTTGACAGAATATTATTTTGGTGTTTGATAGTTCAATTCTAAACTGTTAATTATATCTGTTTAGTTCGGCTTGATGTCATGTGAATAAAAACAGATGTTGTTGTTTTTTGAGTTGTATTTTTATTTAAAATTATCCAATATTTCGAAACATCTCCGGTGTTCGTGTTCAGGGAAATTTCTTTAAACAAACAACAGAAAACATTTTACACATTAATAAACCAAAAAAAATATATCAAAATCCCAAAAATATTGATAATTAGTGTTAGAAGTAAAGATAAATGAACTTATTCCCAAACGAGTAAATTTACAACTAAAGGCTAATTTGATTTTCATTATTTTTGTACAATATTTCTATAAAAATGTGCGCAATGGTCTGTATCGGTCTTAAAATTCATCCGCCTTTCTGTAAGTACATTTATAATATGTAACATCTCCAGTGTAAATCTCCTCTTATAGTTGGTTTCTATAGAAAATTTTATTAAAATTTTATTTCTATAGAAAATATTGTCAAAACTTTGTTTCTAAAGAAAATGTTGTCAACATTTTATTTCTATAGAAAATTTTGTCAAAATTTTGTTCTATAGAAAATTTTGCCAACCTTTTATTTCTATAGAAAATTTCGTCTGAATCTTATTTCCATGGGAAATTTTGTCAAAATTTTATTTCTAAAGAAAATATTGTCAAAATTTTGTCTCTACAGAAAATTTTGCCACAATTTTATTTCTATAGAAAATTTGGTCAAAATTACATTTTTATAGGAAATTTTGTTAAAATTTTATTTCTATAGAAAATGTTGTCAAAATTTAAGTTTTATAGAAGATTTTATTTCTATATAACATTTCGTCAAAATTTTATTTCCCTAAAAATTTGCTATTTAAACTTTATTTCTATGGTAAAATTGGTCAAAATTTTATTGTTAAAAGAAGTTTCGTCGGAATCTTTTTCTATAGAAAATTTAGTCAAAATTTTATTTTATATAAAATCTTGTCAAAATTTCATATCTATAGAAAAATTGTTCAAAACTTTATTTCTAAACAAAATTTTGTCAAAAATTTATTTTATAGAAAATTTTGTCAACATTTTATTTCTATAAAAAATTTTGTCAAAATTTTGTTTCTATAGAAAATTTTGTCAACATTTTATTTCTAGAAATTTTGTCAAAATCATATTTATACCCTTCACCACTACTGTGGTACAGGGTATAATAAGTTTGTGCATTTGTATGTAACGCCAAGAAGGAAAAGTCTGAGACCCATCGTTTAGTATACCGATCGTCTTAGAATTAAATTCTGAGTCGATTTAGCGATGTCCGTCTGTCTGTCTGTCTGTCTGTCTGTCTGTCTGTCTGTCTGTCTGTCTGTCTGTCCGTCTGTCTGTCTGTTGATGTATTTTTGTGTGCAAAGTACAGCTCGCAGTTTTAGTCCGATTGTCCTAAAATTTGGTACAGGGTCCTGTTTCGGCTCAAAGACGATCCCTATTGATTTTGGAAAAAATCGGTTCAGATTTAGATATAGCTGCCATATATATTTTTCACCGATCTGGTCATAACTGGCGTGTATATCAACCGATCTTCCTCAAATTCCGTACATCCGAATATTTTATGAGTCTCGAAAAACTTGCAAAATATCAGCCAAATCGGTTCAGATTTAGATATAGCTCCCATATATAGCTTTCGCCCGATTTACACTCATTTGCCCACAGAGGCCAATTTTTTGCTCCGATTTAGTTGAAATTTTGCACAGGGAGTAAAATTAGCATTGTAGCTATGCGTGTCAAATTTGGTTGAAATCGGTTCAGATTTAGATATAGCTCCCATATATAGCTTTCGCCCGATTTACACTCAAATGACCACAGAGGCCAATTTTTTGCTCCGATTTAGTTGAAATTTTGCACAGGGAGTAGAATTAGCATTGTAGCTATGCGTGCCAAATTTGGTTGAAATCGGTTCAGATTTAGATATAGCTCCCATATATAGCTTTCGCCCGATTTACACTCATATGACCACAGAGGCCAATTTTTTGCTCCGATTTAGTTGAAATTTTGCACAGGGAGTAGAATTAGCATTGTAGCTATGCGTGCCAAATTTGGCTGAAATCGGTTCAGATTTAGATATATCTCCCATATATAGCTTTCGCCCGATTTACACTCATATGACCACAGAGGCCAATTTTTTGCTCCGATTTAGTTGAAATTTTGCACAGGGAGTAGAATTAGCATTGTAGCTATGCGTGCCAAATTTGGCTGAAATCGGTTCAGATTTAGATATATCTCCCATATATAGCTTTCGCCCGATTTACACTCATATGACCGTAGAGGCCAATTTTTAACTCCGCTTTAGTTGAAATTTTACACAGGGAGTAGAATTAGCATTGTAGCTATGCGAGCCAAATTTGGTTGAAATCGGTTCAGATTTAGATATAGCTCCCATATATATGTTTTTCTGATTTCGACAAAAATGGTCAAAATACCAACATTTTCCTTGTAAAATCGCCACTGCTTAGTCGAAAAGTTGTAAACATGACTCTAATTTTCCTAAACATCTAATGCATATATATCGAGCGATAAATCATAAATAAACTTTTGCGAAGATGTCTTAAAATTGCTCCAGATTTAAATGTTTCCCATATTTTTTTACTAACATTGTGTTCCACACTAGTGCATTAGCCGACTTAAATTTTGAGTCTATAGATTTTGTAGAAGTCTATCAAATTCTTCCAGATCGAGTGATATTTAAATGTATGTATTTGGGACAAACCTTTATATATAGCCCCCAACACATTTGACGGATGTAATATGGTATCGAAAATTTAGATCTACAAAGTGGTGCAGGGTATAATATAGTCGGCCCCGCCCGACTTTAGACTTTCCTTACTGGTTTTATATAAAAAAATTTGGCAAAATTTTCTAACTAAAGAAAAAAAAATATAATATTTTAAGATAAAAAATTTTGGATACATAAAAAATTTTTCAAAAAATTTCTATAGAAAAAAATTTTCAAAAAATTTCTAGGGAAAAAGATTTTTGACAAAATTTTCTTTAGGGATAAATTTTTTACCAGAAATTCTATAAAAAGAAAATTCTGATCAAGTCTTCAATGGAAATTAAATTTTGACAAAACTTTCGATAAAAATATATTGTTGACCAAATTTTCTATGAAAATAAAATTTTTGACAAAATTTTCTATAGGAATAGAATTTTGATAAAAAATTTCTATTAAAATACAATTTTGGCAAAAAAAAATTGTTGACAAAATTCTCCTTAGAAATTAGGGGTTTCACTAAATTTTTTATAGAAACAAAATTTTGACAAAATTTTCAATAGAAGTAACATTTTCACCAAATTTTCTCTGAAAGTAAAAATTGAACAAATTTCTATACAAGTAAAAAAAATAAATTTTATTAAATTATTTTATGTAAAAATGTTTGACAAAATTTGCTATCTATAGGAAAATAAAATTTTATAAAATTTTCTATAAAAATAAAATTTTCATCGAATTTTCTATTGAAATAAAATTTAAATAGCGAGTTTCTATGGAAATATAGTTTTATTCAAATTTTTTATAAAAATAAAATTGTGACCAATTTTTTACAGAAATAAAATTCTAACTAGCAAATTTCAATGGAAATAAAATTCTGACAAAATTGGCTATCTACAGAAATAAAATTGTGATAAAGCTTTCTAAAGATATTAAATTTGGCAACATTTTCCATAGAAATAAAATTTTGACAAAAATTTTTATAAAACCAGTAAGGAAAGTCTAAAGTCGGGCGGGGCCGACTATATTATACCCTGCACCACTTTGTAGATCTAAATTTTCGATACCATATTACATCCGTCAAATGTGTTGGGGGCTATATATAAAGGTTTGTCCCAAATACATACATTTAAATATCACTCGATCTGGAAGAATTTGATAGACTTCTACAAAATCTATAGACTCAAAATTTAAGTCGGCTAATGCACTAGTGTGGAACACAATGTTAGTAAAAAAATATGGGAAACATTTAAATCTGGAGCAATTTTAAGACATCTTCGCAAAAGTTTATTTATGATTTATCGCTCGATATATATGCATTAGATGTTTAGGAAAATTAGAGTCATGTTTACAACTTTTCGACTAAGCAGTGGCGATTTTACAAGGAAAATGTTGGTATTTTGACCATTTTTGTCGAAATCAGAAAAACATATATATGGGAGCTATATCTAAATCTGAACCGATTTCAACCAAATTTGGCACGCATAGCTACAATGCTAATTCTACTCCCTGTGTAAAATTTCAACTAAAGCGGAGTTAAAAATTGGCCTCTACGGTCATATGAGTGTAAATCGGGCGAAAGCTATATATGGGAGATATATCTAAATCTGAACCGATTTCAGCCAAATTTGGCACGCATAGCTACAATGCTAATTCTACTCCCTGTGCAAAATTTCAACTAAATCGGAGCAAAAAATTGGCCTCTGTGGTCATATGAGTGTAAATCGGGCGAAAGCTATATATGGGAGCTATATCTAAATCTGAACCGATTTCAACCAAATTTGGCACGCATAGCTACAATGCTAATTCTACTCCCTGTGCAAAATTTCAACTAAATCGGAGCAAAAAATTGGCCTCTGTGGTCATTTGAGTGTAAATCGGGCGAAAGCTATATATGGGAGCTATATCTAAATCTGAACCGATTTCAACCAAATTTGACACGCATAGCTACAATGCTAATTTTACTCCCTGTGCAAAATTTCAACTAAATCGGAGCAAAAAATTGGCCTCTGTGGGCAAATGAGTGTAAATCGGGCGAAAGCTATATATGGGAGCTATATCTAAATCTGAACCGATTTGGCTGATATTTTGCAAGTTTTTCGAGACTCATAAAATATTCGGATGTACGGAATTTGAGGAAGATCGGTTGATATACACGCCAGTTATGACCAGATCGGTGAAAAATATATATGGCAGCTATATCTAAATCTGAACCGATTTTTTCCAAAATCAATAGGGATCGTCTTTGAGCCGAAACAGGACCCTGTACCAAATTTTAGGACAATCGGACTAAAACTGCGAGCTGTACTTTGCACACAAAAATACATCAACAGACAGACAGACAGACAGACAGACAGACAGACGGACAGACAGACAGACAGACAGACAGACAGACAGACAGACGGACAGACAGACGGACAGACGGACATCGCTAAATCGTCTCAGAATTTAATTCTAAGCCGATCCGTATACTAAAAGGTTGGTCTATGATTACTCCTTCTTGGCGTTACATACAAATGCACAAACTTATTATACCCTGTACCACAGTAGTGGTGAAGGGTATAAATATGGGAAACATTTAAATCTGAAGCAATTTTAAGGAAACTTCGCAAAAGTTTATTTATGATTTATCGCTCGATATATATGTATTAGAAGTTTAGGAAAATTAGAGTCATTTTTACAACTTTTCGACTAAGCAGTGGCGATTTTACAAGGAAAATGTTGGTATTTTGACCATTTTTGTCGAAATCGGAAAAAGCTATATATGGGAGCTATATCTAAATCTGAACCGATTTCAACCAAATTTGGCACGCATAGCAACAATGCTAATTCTACTCCCTGTGCAAAATTTCAATTAAATCGGAGTAAAAGATTGGCCACTGTGGTCATATAAGTGTAAATCGGGCGAACGATATACATGGGAGCTATATCTAAATCTAAACCGATTTCAATAAAATTTGGCACACTTGACTACACTACTAATTGCACTCCTAGTGCAAAATTTCAAAAAAATTGGAGTAAAACTCTGGCTTCTGGGACCGTATTAGTCCATATCGGGCGAAAGTTATATGTGGGAGCTATATCTAACTCAGAACCGATTTCAATAAAATTTGGCACACTTGACTATAGTACTAATTTTTCTTCTTGTGCAAAATTTTAAGCAAATTAGGGTAAAACTCTGGCTTCTGAGGCCAAATAAGTCCATATCGGGCGAAATATATATATGGGAGCTATATCTAAATCTGAACCGATTTCTTCCAAAATCAATAGGGTTCTATTCTGAGCCAAAACACATACTTTTGCCAAATTTGAAGTCGATTGGACTAAAACTGCGACCTAGACTTGGTTACAAAAATGTGTTCACGGACAGACGGACGTGGCTATATCGTCTCAGGAGCCCAACCTGAGCATTTTTGCCAAAGACACCATGTGTCTATCTCGTCTCCTTCTGGGTGTTGCAAACATATGCACTAACTTATAATACCCTCTTCCACAGTGTGGCGCAGGGTATAAAAAATTTGTCAAACTTTTGTTTCTACATAAAATTTTGTCACAAGTTTATTTCTATAGAAAAATTTGTCAAAATTTTATTTCTAAAGAAAAGTTTGTCAAAATTTCGTCTCTACAGAAAATTTTGTAACAATTTTATTTCTATAGAAAATTTGGTCAAAATTATATTTTTATAGAAAATTTTGTCAACATTTTATTTTTATCGAAAAGTTTGACACCGTTTTATTTCTATAGAAACGTTGGTCAATATTTTATTTCTATAGTACATTTCGTAAAAATTTTATTTCCAGAAAAATTTGCGATTTAAACTTTATTTCTATAGTTAAATTGGTTAAAATTTTATTTTTAAAGCAAATTTCGTCACAATTTTTTTCTATAGAAAATTTGATCAATATTTAATTTCTTTAGAAAATTTTTTCAGAATTTTATTTCTATAGAAAATTTTGTCAAAATTTTATTTCTAAAAAAAATTTTGTTAAAAAATTTATTTTATAGAAAATTTTGTCAAAATTTAATAGAAATTTATAGAAAATTTTTTCAAAATTTAATTTCTATAGAAAATTTTGTCAGAATTTTATTTCTATAGAAATATTTGTCAACATTTTATTTCTATAGAAAATTTTGTCAACATTTTATTATACCCACCACCATAGAATGGTGACGGTGAATCGATTTCGGCATAAGCCGGCTATAATAAACCTTTTTTCGGAAGGTTCAAGTGTGGTTCACCTTGGGTTTATTGAACTACCTGAATTTATTCTGATAATTGGTTTATAGTTTTGCTGCAAGTAGAGAATGCTGATGAGGAATGTGGTAATTCCGAAACGTGCGTCCATCCAACCATCTTGCAGTCTATTGGGCTTTGTCCAAATAAATTTGACAAACATTCTTTTCCTCTGTTGGTTAAGCTACACTTGTAGTTTAGTCAATGCATGATTTTAAGCTGAAATAAAAAAAAAACAACAAACATTTTTTCCCTAGAAATTTTTTTCAAAATTTTATTTCTATAGAAAATTTGGTCACAAGTTTTAGTTCTATAGAAAATTTTGTCAACATTTTATTTCTAAGAAAAAATTGCCAAAATTGTATTTATATAGAAAATTTTTATCAAAATTTTATTTTCATAGAGAATTTGGTCAGATTTTACTACCTGTTCATGAAAGCCCAAATCGTCTCGAGACGAATCGTGAGACCAAAATAACTATAGATTAGTTTGCTGCAAAATCTCGAACTGTGTCATGAACTCATCTTTTGTGTGTTTCTATCGAATACCGAAATTTATTCCTATAGAAAATTTTGTCAACAATTTTTTCCCTTGAAATTTTTTCAAAATGTTATTTCTGTAGAAAATTTGGTCACAAATTTTATTTCTATAGAAAATTTTGTCAACATTTTATTTCTAAAAAATTGCCAAAATTGCATTTATATAGACAATTTTGATCAAAATTTTAGTTTCATAGAAAATTTGGTCAAATTTTACTGCCTGTTCATGAAAGCCAGTGAGACCAAAATAACTTTAGATATATTTGCTGCAAAATCTCGAACTTTGCCATGAACTCATGCTTTGTGTTTTTCTATCGAATACCGAAATAATTCTCATTCGACAGGCCCTAGTTCTCGAGATATCAACGTGTGATTTTTGACGTTTCGTTCGTCTCAAGGCGAACGAAAATTCCACGAACAGGCAGTTAATTTCGATCGAAAATTTTATTAGAATTTTATTTCTATAGAAAATTTAATCCAAATTTTATTTCTATATTTGTATTTCTTTAGAAAATTTTGTCATAATTTTATCTCCAAAGAAATTTTTGTCAAAATTTTTTTCTATTGTAGTACTTTCTCGTGGGAGAGGAACATTTTCCAAAATCTACCAAAACATCAAGAATTTTACCATTATACCAAGCAGTAAAAATCTAAAATTTTTGTTAGATTTTGCCAACTGTGGCAACTGTGCATCGGGGCGTATACGTTTCGTAAATAATGCAATTTAAATAAACATACGGCCCCCGGGCCATGATATCCAATGCCTTGTTGTTGTTCATGCAAATGAATATAACAAATTTACAAGATCATAAAAATTTGCATATTACAAACCCCGCACCACTCCCACGTTATTGGTTTAAGGCATTAGAAAGGTACAAATGTTTCTCTTCTCACACAAAAAGAGGAAACAAAAACAAAATCCGCATAAGCATAATCCGGAAACGGAGACCAAGAAATCACAGGCTATGATTTAAACTGCAAATCCTCTACTGCCACTAAATTCAGCTGTTAAAAGCCATCATCCCCATTCGTTTAGGACCAGGACTATCAAGACAAATCAAGAAATGCCACAATGAATGTGGTATCAACGGTAAAAATAACAGCCAGTTCATGATATTTAGGGGTGTTTACCTTTCACGTGCCACATTAATAGCAATGTCTGAGAAACAAAGTCAGAGTGGTGATTTGGTGAACGTGTTTTGAGAGAAGGTAGGGCACTTTTTCTTCTTCACTGTTCTTCTTACTGTCAACAAATGTGAGTATAGGATCCACAAATATTTTATATTGAATGGGGATGAGGAGCAGAGGGCTGTGATGCCGCAATGAAAGCCATACATACTCTGTCATATGTGTGTGTGTGTGTGTGTGCGTGCTACGTACCACTTTGTATGCTGCTCCTTTTAAAGTCCAGGTAGTTGGCAAATCCCAAGCTCAACAAATCCATATACAATCATGAATTTTTAATATAATTTTGCAGTATATTATTTGCCCGTCTTTGCTGACACTAAACTCCTTGCGGGCGCCATGTCGTTTGCGTGCTTGTATCAACTTTGTTGATTTGCAGACTTTGTTGTCCTTCACCATATGCAGTGGAACAGTGGTTTATGGAAACCCAAAATATTAAAATTCGTATGTTGAGGAATCAAATTGGAAATGGAGGAAAGGATCACATGAAGAAGATGTAAGAATACCTGTAAATTTGGAGATGCGGCTCTAGGAAATTTTTTTCGGGTTAGCCCGATATCGAAACAAGCGAAAAGAAAAAGGCAGATAAAACTTTACAAACGCCTAATTATAAAACTTTAACCCCGGCCTTATGGGTAGATGAATTGGCTTTTGTTATGTTGGTAGGGGTAGATAAGTTCGAGAGTCAATGGGAGAGGATTCATAGATAAAATTCATTTCGTGTCCTTTTTAGCGTTTTTAGCCTTTTTCTGACTTCTTTTTTGCCTTTTTCCAATCCGGCTAAATTTTGGTACATGGCGTAAGAATATGGTATCTAACAACCATGCAAAAATTGGTCCACATCGGTCCATAATTATATATAGCATCCATATAAACCGATCCCCAGATTTGACCTCCGGAGCCACATGGATGAGCAAAATTCATCCGATTCGGTTGAAATTTGGTACGTGGTGTTAGTATATGGTCTCTAGCAACAATACAGCAAATTGGTCCATTTCGGTCCATAATTATATGTAGCCTCCATATAAACCGATCCCCAGATTTGACCTGTGAAGCCGCTTGGAAGAGCAAAGTTCACCCGATCCGGTTGAAATTTGGTACGTGATGTTAGTATATGGTATCTAACAACCATGCAAAAATTGGTCCATAGCGGTCTTAATTATATATAACCCCCATTTAAACCAATCCCTAGATTTCACCACTGGAGCTCTTGGAGGAGCAAAATTCATCCGATCCGGTTGAACTTTGGTACGTGGTGAAATTTACATTGCGCTAGTATATGGCCGCTAACAACCATGCCAAAATTAGTCCATATCGATCGATAGTTATATATAGCCGATCCCCAAAAATAATCTACCAAAATGTTATTTCTATAGAAAATTTTGTCAAAATTTTATTACTATAGAAAATTTTGTCAAGATTTTATTTCTATAGAAAATTTTGTTAACATTTTATTGCTGTAGACAATTTGGCAAAATTTTATTTCTTTACAAAATTCCGTCAAAATTTTATTCGTATAGAAAATTTTGTCAAAATTTTATTACTATAGAAAATTTTGTCAAGATTTTATTTCTATAGAAAATTTTGTCAAAATTTTATTTCTATAGAAAATTTTGTCAAAATTTTATTTCTTTAGAAAATTTTGTCAAAATTTTATTTCTGTAGAAAAATTTTATCAAAATTTTATTTCTATAGAAAATTTTGTCAAAATTTTATTTCTATAGAAAATTTTGTCAATATTTTATTTCTATAGAAATTTTTTCAAAATTTTATTACTATAAAAGATTTTGTCAAGATTTTATTACTATAGAAAATTTTGTCATAATTTTATTCCTATAGGAAATTTTGTCAAACTTCTATTACTATAGAAAATTTTGTCAAGATTTTATTTCTATAGATAATTTTAAAATTTTAAATTTTTAAGTTTTAGCCGATCCGCAAAAATAATCTACCAAAATGTTATTTCTATAGAAAATTTTGTCAAAATTTTATTTATTTAAAAAATTTTGTCAAAATTTTATTATTATAGAAAATTTTGTCAAGATTTTATTTCTATAGAAAATTTTGTCAAAATTTTATTTCTATAGGAAATTTTGTCAAAATTTTATTTCTATAGAAATTTTCTAAGGATTTTATTTCTATAGAAAAGTTTGTCAAAATTTTATTGGTATAGAAAATTTTGTCACATTGAATTATATACGTATTTAATCGGCCTTTTTTGTTTAATATATACCCCGTATGGACTAACTTACAGTTGAGAGACGGTGTAAAAAAGTTTTAAGATACCTTGCCATCGGCAAGTGTTACCGCAACCCAAGTAATTCAATTGTGGATGACAGTCTTTAGTACAAGTTTCTATGCAATCCATTGTGGAGGGTACATAAGATTCGGCCTGGCCGAACTTACGGCCGTATATACTTGTTTATTTTATTGTCCAACAAAAATATTTTTTTATGATATGTTCCCGATTGATTTTATTGGTCACAAGCTTTCAAAAGCTTTTGTTTTATTTCATTCAGATATTGAGCTATTCATGATGGAATTCAACCATGGTATTGTGTTTAAGAAAAAAAAAAAAAACGACAAAAGGGAACCCTCTCCCCACCATCGCTCCACTCCGACCTGATATCGGACTATCACGTACCCTATATTAATTTCACAACTACTCAATGGTCCCTATAAATTCTATCGAAGTAAATCGACAAAGTTTATTTCAATTTTCCCCTTCCCCAACCAGATATCGAAAAATCATATACTCATTGAAAAATCATGTATAAATTTAATCACCTCCTCCCACGTGCCCTGTAAATTTCAAGTAGATCGGAGATGTTTAAATTTTGCTCTATTGTTTTAAAGGAACGTCTCTTTCGCCGATACAATATCGACAAACACCGTAGCGAATAGCACCCCTAACCTTCCCTGAAAATTCTTGAAGCTTTCCTTCAAGTGTGGGGCAAGGAAGGTTGCCTCTTCATTCATAACCTTCCCCCACTGCCTTTGTAAATTTCAAGAAAACTTAAGAATGTTTGTTTTTTTTTGCAGTTTTAGAGGAGGACCTCCTCCCCGACCAAATATCGAAAAGTGGTGTAGCGTACCTTTTGTAAACGTCTCAGAAAATGTCAAGCAACTTATAAGCCTAAAGGGCGGCCTCTCTTCCGTCCAAATATCACAAAATCAGGTATCAACTATTAATATCGTAACCTCTCCCCAGTCCTCTGTAAATTTAAAGTAACTCTGTAAAGTTTAACTGTTTCTCTGTATGTACTTAAGAGAAGCGGATGTCTCCCTATGCCCTTTTATTTTTATTAAAAAATCAGGAACCTGATATCAATTTCATAGCCTCACCCATTTTTTCCGTAAAATTTCAATCGGGGGAGTTTAGTTTTGTTTTCACTGTACTTTAAAAAAAAGTCGGGTGGTCCCCCTCCCCGACCAAATATCGAAAAATAATGTAGCGAATTTTTGTCTAGATGCCAATCTAAACGTTCAATGAAAATTTCAAGCAAATCGCATAATTTTGTTCCAAGTTTAAAAAAGTAGGGCAAGGGGGAGGTCCCCCTCCCCGTCAACATATGAAATCATCAGGTACCCCATATTAATTCCATAACCTCACCGCATGTTCTCTGTAAATCTCAAATAATTTAGAGAATTTTAGTTTTTTCACTGTACATTAAAAGAAGTCGCACAAAGGGGAGATCCCCCTCCGCCGCCAAATATCGAAAAATAAAGTAGATGATCTTTGTCTAGATGCCAACCCCAACCTTCAATGAAAATGTCAAGCAAATCGGTCAACTTTGGTCCAATTTTCAAAAAGTCCGATAAAGGGAATGTCCCCTACGATCTCTGAAAGTTTCAAGTAAATCGGTTCAGCCGTTTCGGAGCCAACTCGGAACATACAAACAAACAAATAAAGAAACATAGATTGAATTTTATATATATATAAATAGAAGATTAAATATTTTTTTATTAAAAGTTGAATTGTTTTTTTAATTCAAAAAGTAATCAATAACAAAATTAATCGTACCAATTAAATTGTTCATTGACTTTAGTGATTGATATTATCATATGAGTGATTAGAATTAAAAAGTAATTGGATCAATGTGGTCGAAAATTGAGAGCAAAATCTCTTTAATAAAAATCCATTGTGAAGTCAACCCAGGTCTCATACCATTTTGGTTCATTATTACCACAGTGCATTTAAGAAAAACCACACACGTTAAGGATTTAAAGGTGAAAAGGGTATTTCTTACAATAACCGCAAAAGATGTTGTTTCTAGTTTTTTGTTTTGTATTCACGTTGTATTTTTTTTTTTTCAGGTCTTGCCCTATGCGATAATAATACCCCCGATGATGATGCTGATGGCAAAAACGATGGCTATGGATGGCTTTATTAAAATTCACAACATATGCTGCCAGATAATGCCACACAGCTCACTAAGCAATAGAGAAGGGTGAATAAAATCACCTAACGAACCACTAACCAAACTCGTCAGGCAAACCCAAAAAAAAACGGAAAAGAAAAGAAAAACATCAAAAAGCTAAACCACAGAAAAAAACAGAAAATCATCAAAATATCCTGTGATTGTAGTTGACTAACATCGACCTTCCTCACATCATCATCTTCATCGTCGGTTTAGATGAAATCTCTGAAAATAGCATTCATGAAATAAAAGCTCAAAATATTAGTAATGCACGATTGCGTCTCCAGTTAAAGAAATCAATTTTTGGTTTGAATTATAAGATATGGGAGAGTGCAAAAGCAATAGAAATTGAAACCAGAATGTTTTGTTGTGATCCTAAATTAAATCACAAAGGATAAAAAGGGGCTTCTCAAAAAACGTTGTGTGATGATTATGATATTCACGATATATGAAGCAGACTGGGGATACAAAAATCGAAAACGGCACATTGAATTTTATCAAACAAAGACAAAAAGTCGCAGTCCATTTTTTGCAAGCTTAGAACTCGACTAATTGATTTTGGTGAAAATTCACTTATACCAGCCAAAATCAATTAATCAGGCATTAAAAAAAACCCGAATTTTATAAAATTTGCAGTTGAAGTCAGGATATCAAAAATCGCCTTTTCAATAATCGCAAAATTCTAATATCAAATTTACAAATTTTTATTTTATTTAAAAATCTACTTTTCCAAATTTGGAAAGAGTCAAAATGCTGTAAATTTACAAAAATCGTTTTAATTCATTTTGAAAATTCGAACGGTTGACTTTTCTAAATTTGGAAGGTTGGAGAGTCGATTTTTTGCAAAACTCGAATAGTTGAAATTCTATTTTTAATACCCTCCACCATAGGAAGGGGGTATATTAACTTTGTCATTCCGTTTATAACACATCGAAATATTGCTCTAATACCCCATAAAGTATATATATTCTGGGTCGTGGTGAAATTCTGAGTTGATCTGAGCATGTCCGTCCGTCCGTCTGTTGAAATCACGCTAACTTCCGAACGAAGGTTAGGTTAGTTTAGTACATGGTGTTAGTATATGGTCTCTAACAACCATGCAAAAATTAGTCCACATCGGTCCATAATTATATATAGCCCCCATATACACCGATCCCCCGATTTGGTTTGCGGAGCCTCTAAGAGAAGCAAATTTCATCCGATCCGGCTCAAATTTGGTACATGGTACATGGTGTTAGTATATGGTCTCTAATGACCATGCACAAATTGATCCACATCGGTCCATAATTATATATAGCCCCCATATAAACCAATCACCAGATTTGACCTCCGGAGCCTCTTAGAAGTTAAAAATTCATCTGATTCAGTTTATATTTGGTACGTGGTCTTAATATATGGCCTCAAAAACCCATGCAAAAATTGGTCGAAATCGGCCAATAATTATATATAGGCCCCATATAAACCGATCCCCATATTTGACCTCCGAAGCCCCTTGGAAGAGCAAAATTCATCCGATTCGATTGAAATTTGGTACGTGATGTTAGTAAAGGGTGATTTGTTAAGAGCTTGATAACTTTTTTTTTTTAAAAAACGCATAAAATTTGCAAAATCTCATCGGTTCTTTATTTGAAACGTTAGATTGGTCCATGACATTTACTTTTTGAAGATAATTTCATTTAAATGTTGACCGCGGCTGCGTCTTAGGTGGTCCATTCGGAAAGTCCAATTTTGGGCAACTTTTTCGAGCATTTCGGCCGGAATAGCCCGAATTTCTTCGGAAATGTTGTCTTCCAAAGCTGGAATAGTTGCTGGCTTATTTCTGTAGACTTTAGACTTGACGTAGCCCCACATAAAATAGTCTAAAGGCGTCAAATCGCATGATCTTGGTGGCCAACTTACCGGTCCATTTCTTGAGATGAATTGTTCTCCGAAGTTTTCCCTCAAAATGGCCATAGAATCGCGAGCTGTGTGGCATGTAGCGCCATCTTGTTGAAACCACATGTCAACCAAGTTCAGTTCTTCCATTTTTGGCAACAAAAAGTTTGTTAGCATCGAACGATAGCGATCGCCATTCACCGTAACGTTGCGTCCAACAGCATCTTTGAAAAAATACGGTCCAATGATTCCACCAGCGTACAAACCACACCAAACAGTGCATTTTTCGGGATGCATGGGCAGTTCTTGAACGGCTTCTGGTTGCTCTTCACTCCAAATGCGGCAATTTTGCTTATTTACGTAGCCATTCAACCAGAAATGAGCCTCATCGCTGAACAAAATTTGTCGATAAAAAAGCGGATTTTCTGCCAACTTTTCTAGGGCCCATTCACTGAAAATTCGACGTTGTGGCAGATCGTAAGTCTATTCATGATGAAATGTCAAAGCATACTGAGCATCTTTCTCTTTGACACCATGTCTGAAATCCCACGTGATCTGTCAAATACTAATGCATGAAAATCCTAACCTCAAAAGAATCACCCTTTATATGGTATCCAACAACCATGCAGGAATTGGTTCATATCAGTCCACAATTATATATAGCCCCCATATAAACCGATCCCCAGATTTGACCTTCGGTGCCTTTTGGAGAATCTATTTGAAATTTGGTACGTGATGGTAGTATATGATATTTAACAGCCATGCCAAAAGTGGTCCATATCAATCCATAATCATATATAGCCCCCATATAAACCGATCCCGCGATTTGGTTTTGGAGCCTCTGGGAGGAGCAAATTTCATCCTAGTCAGTTAAAATGTGGTACATTGTGCTAGTATGTGGCCGTTAACAACCATGCCTAAGTAGGTCCATATCGGTCTATAGTTATATATAGCCCTCAGATAAATTGATCCCCAATCACACAAAAATTGGTCCATATCAAGCTAATAATTGTATATAGCCCCCATATAAGCGACCCCCATATTTCAATTCTGGCTCTCTACCACGTATGGACCAACTCACAATTTAGAAGACGATGTTAAGAAGTTTTAAGATACCACAACCCAAGTAATTCGATTTTGGATGACAGTCTTTAGTAGAAGTTTCTATGCAATCCATGGTGGAGAGTACATAAGATACGGCCTGGCCGAACTTTCGGCCGTATATACTTGTTAATTTGTGAAAAACTCTAAAAGTTGACTAACTATTCCAACAAAAATTCGAAAAGTGGACTTTTTAATTATAATTACAAACCCCAAAGCAGTCGTTAAAAAACTCTTGAAATGGATCCCAATGAATAGAAAAGTCAAATGACTTTTCCACAAAATTTTAATTTCAATTTTCTAATGACAGTTAAGTGAGACACTAACATCAAGAACCAATCATAATTTGTTGCAAATGCAAGAATGTTTAATGTATATTGTTATCGTTGTATGAACCATTTAAATTGGTAACAAGAGGAATGATCTTAATGGAATTATAAAGGATACTAACTAAGTAAATCGCAGTTTAATCAAAGTTTATACTGTGCTTAAATCTGTTCGAATTGTATTCATTTGGCACGAATTATGGTCTTCAAACGGCCGAAAAAGCTATCGCACGCTGCATGAATATAGTTCAGCAGAATATTGGCCTATTACCAGCGAAACTCCGTCTTGAGATGATCGACACTTTGGAATGTTTTAATGCCAACCTTGCTCTCCAAAATGTCCCAGGCACAAAATTACAGAGGACATCCATAGATTTTGGCAGTCATTGCCCCGTAGAAATGAAAAAAGAAACTGCATTTTTAAGCCGTTCTTGATTGAGATGTGCTGAGTGAGATGGTGTTGAGTCCTGTTGGAATATCCATGGACTGTGGCGGAAATTCTTATCTACCAGAGCTTCTAAAGCTAGGAAATTAATATTCCGCATTTATTTTGACCCCACGGCCATCGGCTTTTATATCGTCCTACACCACTGCCGTTGGCGACTTTTTAGTTCTGGATGAATTCCACCGGGGAGCGTATTCATTACCATCGACGGAGCTTTGGTTTTGGCGGCCAATTGAAGATGTATATTTTCTGTGTCCCTTTTGTTTGTTCTACAATGGCTCAATTTGGAATGGCTCAATTCTCATTGGAGAAAACCAAATCTTGGTAACTGTCCAATAAAGTGCAAATTTTTGCAAACTTTCATTTCTATAGAAAATTTTATGAAAATTTTTTTCTATAGAAAACTTTGTCAAACTTTTATTTTTATAGAATATTTTGTCAAAATTTTATTTCTATAGAATATTTTGTCCACTTTTAATTTCTATAGAAATTTTTCCAATATTTTAATTCTATAGACAATTTTGCCAAAATTTTATTTCTATAGAAAATTTTGTCAAAATTTCATTTCTATAGAAAATTTTGCCTAAATGTTATTTGAATAGAAAATTTTGTCAAAATTTTATTTCTATAGAAAATTGAGTAAAAATTTTATTTTTATGGAAAATTTTGAAGTAAAAAAAAATTGGTGCTCATACAACATCGCAGTTACGGGCAATGTACGAACATAATACACTCAAAAAACAGTGACGCACCAGAACAGAAAATGTTTGTTAATTTTAGTTAATTTTAGTTAATTTTACCAAATTTTAACTTAACTGTATTGCAAACGATTTTACGTCAATTTCACAAAAATTAGAAAATATTTTTCGACAAATTCAAAAAAATAAAAAAATAGTAGTCATGGTATAATAACTTTGATCTGCCAAAAAAAATGTGCAAATGTACAAATATTGAGTTTAGAACCCAAAGTTCCCATCTGATTCGATCTAGCCCTTTGTATCCGTCTGTCCTTCCTCACGAGTTCGGTTGCCTTTATTAAGCGATTCGGATGAAATTTTAGATAAAAATTCTTTTGTTAGCTTGTAAACAATAAAATTGAATTTTTACTAGTAAAAATTTTTCAGCTGTCAGACGATCAGTTCCGAAATAATAACAACCTGAGTTTGCTTGCAATACATATCAGCCACTCTGTACTTTCTTTCAAACTATTATAATGTGTACTTAAACTTTAATCCTTCCTTAGTGTCTCATCCAAAGTTGCCACTCGTGCCTATTATAATCTACCAAAATTTGAAGAAAATTGTACCACAATCTAAGAATATGAAATTTTATTTTTATAGAAAATTTTATCAATATTTTATTTCTATAGATTTTTTTTTAATTTTATTTCTGTAGAAAATTTTGTCAAAATTTCATTTCTATAGAAAATTTTGTCAAAATTTTATTTCTTTAGGAAATTTTGTCAAAATTTTATTTCTATAGAAAATTTCTTCAAAATTTTATTTCTATGGAAAATTTTGTCAAATTTTTATTTCTATAGAAAATTTTGTCAAAATTTTATTTCTATAGAAACTTTTGTCAAAGTTTTATTTCTATAGAAAATTTTGTCAAAAATTTATTTCTATAGAACATTTTGTCAAAATTTTATTTCTATAGAAAATTTTGTCGAAATTCCTTTAGGAAAAAAACTTTAATCCTTCCTTCATGTCTCATCCAAAGTTGCCACTCGTGCCAATAATAATCTACCAAAATTTGAAGAAAATTGTACCACAATCTACCAAAATTAAAATTTTATTTCTATAGAAAATCTTGTTAAAATTTTAATTCTATAGAACATTTTGTCAAAATTTTGTTTTTATAGAAAATTTTATCAATATTTTATTTCTATAGAAAATTTTGTCAAAATTTTATTTCTAAAGAAAATGTTGTCAAAATTTTATTTCTATAGAAAATTTTGTAAAGATTTTATTTCTATAGTAAATTTTGTTAAAATTTGATTTCTATAGAAAATTTTGTCAAATTTCTTTAGGAAATAAACTTTAATCCTTCCTTAGTGTCTCATCCAAAGTTGCCACTCGTGCCAATAATAATCTACCAAAATTTGAAGAAAATTGTACCACAATCTACCAAAATTTAAATTTTATTTCTATAGAAAATTTTGTCAAAATTTTAATTCTGTAGAACATTTTGTCAAAATTTTGTTTCTAAAGAAAATTTTATCAAAATTTTATTTCTATGGAAAATTTAGTCAAAATTTTATTTCTATAGAAACTTTTGTCAAATTTTTATTTCTATAGAAAATTTTGTCAAATATAGAAATTTGTCAAAAATTTTATTTCTATAGAAAATTGTGTCAACATTTTATTTCTATAGAAAATTTTGTCAAGATTTTATTTCTATAGAAAATTTTGTCAAAATTTTATTTCTATAGAAAATTTGGTCAAGATTTTATTTCTTTAGAAAATTTTCTCAAAATTTTATTTCTATAGAAAATTTTGTCAAAATTTTATTTCTATAGAAAATTTTGTCAAAACTTTATTTCTATAGAAAATTTTGTCATAATTTTATTTATATAGAAAATTTTGTCAAAATTTTATGAAGTAACTTTTAGTTGTAGAGCAATATTTTGCAAAATCTACCAAACTGTAAAAAATCAGTCGACCAAAATTTTAAGAAAATTGTACCACAATCTAAGAAAAGGAAATTTTATTTTATAGGAAATTTTATCAATATTTTACTTCTATAGAAAATTTTGTCAAAATTTTAATTCTACAGAAAATTTTGTCAAGATTTTATGGCTATAGAAAATTTTGTCATAATTTTATTTATATAGAAAATTTTGGAAAAAATTTATTTCTTTAGGAAATTTTGTCAAAGTTTTATTTCTATAGAAAATTTTGTCAACATTTTATTTATATAAAAAATTTTGTCAAAACTTTATTTCTTAGAACATTTTGTCAAAATTTTATTTCTGTAGAAAATTTTATCAAAATTTTATTTCGATGGAGAATTTTGTAAATTTTTTTTTAATAGAAATTTTTGTCAAGTTTTTATTTCTTTAGAAATTTTTGTCAAAATTTTATGCCTATAGAAAATTTTGTCAAAATTTTATGTTTATAGAAAATTTTGTCAAAATTTTATTTCTTTAGGAAATTTTGGCAACATTTTATTTGTCTAGGATATTTTTGTCAAAATTTTATGGCTATAGAAAATTTTGTCATAATTTTATTTATATAGAAAATTTTGTCAGAGTTTTATTTCTTTAGGAAATTTTGGAAAAAATTTATTTCTTTAGGAAATTTTGTCAAAGTTTTATTTCTATAGAAAATTTTGTCAACATTTTATTTATATAAAAAAATTTTGTCAAAACTTTATTTCTTAGAACATTTTGTCAAAATTTTATTTCTGTAGAAAATTTTATCAAAATTTTATTTCGATGGAGAATTTTGTAAAATTTTTTTTAATAGAAATTTTTGTCAAGTTTTTATTTCTTTAGAAATTTTTGTCAAAATTTTATGTCTATAGAAAATTTTGTCAAAATTTTATGTTTATAGAAAATTTTGTCAAAATTTTATTTCTTTAGGAAATTTTGGCAAAATTTTATTTCTCTAGGAAATTTTGTCAAAATTGTATTTCTATTGGAAATTTTGTCAAAGTTTTATTTTTGTAGAACATTTTGTCAACATTTTATTTATATAAAAAAAAGTTTTATATAATTTTATGACGAGAGCAGTGATGCTCTAATAAGAATTTTGTGTATAGTGATTGATTTATATATCATGCACCTCTGATGAAGCAATTCAACGAAAATTACGAAATATTAGGACGGATGAGTTGAAAATAATAAAAACAAATAGATCTCAAGCTTGGCAAAATAAACAATTTTATTTAAACTGGAAAAGATCGAACAAGAAACAAAATAAATCAAAAAATTTTGTCAAAATTTAATTTCTATAGAAACTTTTGTCAAATTTTTATTTCTATAGAAATTTTGCCAAAAATTTATTTCTATACAAAATTTTGTCAATATTTTATTTTAGAAGAAAATATTGTAAACATTTAATTTCTATAGAAATTTTTCATAACTGTATTTCTATAGAAAATTTATGAAGTAACTTTTGATTGTAGAGCAATATTTTGCACAATCTACCAAAACATAAATGTACCAAACAGTAGAAGATCAATCACTTTTGGTAAAATTCTACCAACTGTGGTAGTTGTCTCTAGAAACGAAAATAACCTGAATTTGCTAGCAATACTTATTAGCCACCCTGCACTTTCTGCCAGACTATACTAATGTGTACTAAAACTTTAGTCCTTCTTAATTGTCTGAGTCTGCTCTAAACGACTATCACTTTCAATCGTAACCATTTCTTTCGTAAATGCATCTGCATACAGTCGCTTCTTTAAGTATCAATAAATTCCATTCAATTTGCAGTGCGCATATTGATTATCACAAATTTCATGCATTCTTTCACATTCTAGCTTAGTAGAATTTTCATAGCCATGAACGAATTTTCCTTTATCAAGCACACACATCCAACATGGACATAAAACTAAGTGAATTTCTATTTTTGTTTCCTTCATATGACTCTTGCGGATATATTTCCATATCATATTTACATTCCAATAGCGGTGGTATGCCATCCTTATTATCGTCGACGTCGTCATCATCATCCGATGGAATGACATCGTATCATATTTTCACTGTCTGCAATGTCTAGACATTCACCTTGACAGTCAGTGAAGGCATAATAACCCTGACAAATGCCATTGACACAGGTGTAAATGAGATCGCAATAGTGTCTGCTTGTAAATGATGACGACAAAGGTGGTAAATTCCACTTTTTCCAAATGCACGATATTCAAAATATTCCATATATTTGACATTGCAAACATGAAATGGGAGGTGTCCTTGTTACTTTATGTTAAGTTCGAATCAGTGTTGCCAGTATTGGGGATTTTTCCCCAAATCGGGGATATTTTTTCGTGGATGGGGACAAAATCTTTGAGTTGGGGTCTTGGGGATTTGGTGGGGAATTTCCACAAATTTGGGGATTTTTGTGGGGAATTCTGGTCAGTATAACAAATCATGTTTTGAGTTATGGTTTGTATGAAATTTTTTACTTCTACATGCCTAAAAAGGGGCTTAAAGAAGTACAGAGAATCTTCAAAATATGAAAAAAAATCTATTCCAAGAGCTACTTTACAATTTACTTTGTTTCTAAAAAATTGTTTACTATTGTGAAATTATTTCATAAGGACTTGGGTCGCAGTGTTGGCCCCTCATCTGCATACATCACTGATTTGGAAAATATATATCTAACATAACATATATAATAGACTTCAACAACGCCTTTTGATCGATCACCCAATTTTATTTCTTAGCTATTCAGAACTAAGTTTTGATTCATAACTACACATGTTGACCCAACTCCTATTTTTATTTCTCGAGCATTTAGAATATGATTTGCATAAGACACAAATTCGATGACTCTTTATACTAATAATTAATTCTGATGAGGAATTGTATCAGAAAATATTTTCAGCACCCGTCTCATTTTTTGGATTTTGAAATCTTAATCTTATTGTAACTCGCAAATTGGTATAACAAAAATTGCATATTTTTAAAATTTTTGGATTATGTCGGATTTTTTACAGCCGAGCTATTTTCAAAAAAAAATTGCCAAAAACTGTATTGGGGATTTTTGTGGGGAATTTTAAATTCAATTGGGGATTTTTGGGGATGAAAGCGTCTTATTTTGGGGACAAGAGCCCGAAAAATACTGGCAACACTGGTTCGAATGTTCGAATAGTGCAAACACCAACTCAAGAACACTGTCAATTGCTGTGAAAAATTAATGATGATTACCAACCATGTGGCAAATAGAGCTAAACTGATTGATGGAAATATCTAAAGAATGGACACTTAATCTAGCAAATTACATAAAAATAGGAAACCACAGGAATATTAAGATGATATATTTGACGGTGACTTTTAGGTGGGTGATCCGTTAAGTATCAAGGCCACAGTTGCCACTTGTGGCAAAAATAGTCTACAAAAATTTTAAGAGCAATCTACAAAATTTAAAAATCTACAAAATTTAAAAAATTCAAAAAGTTTTTGATCAAAATTTTGTGGTGTGTGAAAAAAATTTTTTTTCTTCGAATGAAATGTTTTATTATATATTATTAACGATTTTAACTTGCTATCTCAAACAAACGTCATTACTTCTACAAAAAGGGTAAGTTCTCCCTTTTTGTGGAATGAACTTTCATAGTACGACTTAACACGTTGGTTAAAAAATTGTATTTATAGAAAATTTTGTCAAAAATTTTATTTCTATAGAAAGTTTTGTCAAAATTTTATTTCAATAGAAAATATTGTCAAAATTTTATTTCTATAGAAAATGTTGTCAAAATTGTATTTTATAGAATTTCTTTTCAAAATTTTATATCTACAGAAAATTTAACAAATTTTATTAGTATAGAAAATTTTGTCAAAATTTTTTTTCAATAGAAAATATTGTCAAAATTTTATTTCTATAGAAAATGTTGTCAAAATTGTATTTTATAGAATTTCTTTTCAAAATTTTATATCTATAGAAAATTTAACAAGTTTTATTTCTATAGAAAATTTAACAAATTTTATTTCTATAGAGAATTTTGTTAACATTTTATTTCTATAGAAAATTTTGTCGAAATTTTATTTCTATGGAAATAAAATTTCGTTAACATTTTATTTCTATAGAAAATTTCGTTGAAATTTTATTTCTATAGAAAATTTCGTTGAAATTTTATTTCTATAGAAAATGTTGTCAAAATTGTATTTCATAGAATTTCTTTTCAAAATTTTATATCTATAGAAAATTTAACAAATTTTATTTGTATAGAAAATTTTGTCAAAATTTTATTTCAATAGAAAATATTGTCAAAATTTTATTTCTGTAGAAAATGTTGTCAAAATTGTATTTTATAGAATTTCTTTTCAAAATGTTATATCTATAGAAAATTTAACAAATTTCATTTCTATAGAAAATTTAACAAATTTTATTTCTATAGAAAATTTTGTTAACATTTTATTTCTATAGAAAATTTTGTCGAAATTTTATTTCTATGGAAAATTTTGTCAACATATTATTTCAATATAAACTTTTGTCAACATTTGTTTTTCTATCGAAAATTTTTTCAAAATTTTTATTTCTATAGAAATTTTTTCAAATTTTTTTTCTATAGAAAATTTTGTCAAAATTTGTATTTCTGTAGAAAATTTTGTCAACATTTTATTTCTTTTGTATTTCTATTTCTATAAAAAACTAGCGTAACCCGGCCCGCTTCGCTGCGCTGTCCGAAGCGTATTTGTAGCAACATTTTGCGTTAACTTAGTCAACCATATCCTTCGTGCTGAAAACAAATTCGAAAAGATTTGAATTCTTGCAAACAAATCGGACTACTTGCTTTTTCGTTTATAGGTACAAATGAGCGGATATGCATATGTAAAACGGTTCGTCTTAAAACATGTCGGGGAGAGGGTGTACCCTTTCCTCCAAATTTTTTAAATAATGTTCTGTATTCAAGTAGTTGGACAATCTTCTATATTTCTTGTGAATTTTAAGTGTGGTTTGTCAAGGAAAGGTATCCTTTTCCTCAACATATCTGAAAATTAAGCACTATATTATAATAACATACAAAGAATTACTGTTTCCCATCCAATAAATCGGAAAAAGGAAAAGTAGTAAAAAATTTTACCACCTTAACATTTGCTAAAATGTTGGCTGCCAATTTCATGTAAATTAAAGTTCTTTACTAAAAAGAAGTCTGGCAAAAATCATAAAATGATGTGCCGAGTTCCCATTTACGGACAACCCTCTACTTTCAATTTAAGAAAACGGAGAAAAGGGAACCCTCTCCCCACCTTCGCTCCACTCCCACCTGATATCGGACTATAACGTACCCTATATTAATTTCACAACTACTCAATGGTCCCTATAAATTCTATCGAAGTAAATCGACCAAATTCACTTCAGTTTCCCCCTTCCCCAACCAGATATCGAAAAATCATATACTAATTTAAAAATTATGTATAAATTTAATCACCTCCTTCCACGTTCCCCTGTAAATTTTTATACCCTTCACCGCTACTGTGGTACAGGGTATAATAAGTTTGTGCATTTGTATGTAACGCCAAGAAGGAGTAATCATAGACCAACCTTTTAGTTACGGATCGGCTTAGAATTAAATTCTGAATCGATTTAGCGATGTCCGTCTGTCTGCCTGTCCGTCTGTCTGTCTGTCTGTCTGTCTATTGGTGTATTTTTGTGTGCAAAGTACAGCTCGCAGTTTTAGTCCGATTGTCTTAAAATTTGGTATAGGGTCCTGTTTCGGCTCAAAGACGATCCCTATTGATTTTAGAAAAAATCGGTTCAGATTTAGATATAGCTGCCATATATATTTTTCGCCAATCTGGTCATAATTGGCGTGTATATCAACCGATCTTCCTCAAATTCCGTACATCTTCATTTGCCCAAAGAGGCCAATTTTTAACTCCGATTTGGTTGAAATTTTGCACAGGGAGTAGAATTAGCATTGTAACTATGCGTGCCAAATTTGGTTGAAATCGGTTCAGATTTGGATATATCTCCCATATATAGCTTTCGCCCGATTTACACTCATATGACCACAGAGGCCAATTTTTAACTCCGATTTGGTTGAAATTTTGCACAGGGAGTAGAATTAGCATTGTAACTATGCGTGCCAAATTTGGTTGAAATCGGTTCAGATTTGGATATATCTCCCATATATAGCTTTCGCCCGATTTACACTCATATGACCACAGAGGCCAATTTTTAATTCCGATTTAGTTGAAATTTTGCACAGGGAGTAGAATTAGCATTGAAACTATGCGTGCCAAATTTGGTTGAAATCGGTTCAGATTTGGATACATCTCCCATATATAGCTTTCGCCCGATTTACACTCATATGACCACAGAGGCCAATTTTTTGCTCCGATTTAGTTGAAATTTTGCACAGGGAGTTAAATTAGCATTGTATCTATGCGTGCCAAATTTGGTTGAAATCGGTTCAGATTTGGATATATCTCCCATATATAGCTTTCGCCCGATTTACACTCATATGACCACAGAGGCCAATTTTTTGCTCCGATTTAGTTGAAATTTTGCACAGGGAGTAAAATGAGCATTGTATCTATGCGTGCCAAATTTGGTTGAAATCGGTTCAGATTTAGATATATCTCCCATATATAGCTTTCGCCCGATTTACACTCATATGACCACAGAGGCCAATTTTCAACTCCGATTTAGTTGAAATTTTGCACAGAGAGTAGAATTAGCATTGTTGCTATGCGTGCCAAATTTGGTTGAAATCGGTTCAGATTTAGATATAGCTCCCATATATATGTTTTTCTGATTTCGACAAAAATGGTCAAAATACCAACAATTTCCATGTAAAATCGCCACTGCTTAGTCGCAAAGTTGTAAAAATGACTCTAATTTTCCTAAACTTCTAATACATGTATATCGAGCGATAAATCATAAATAAACTTTTGCAAAGTTTCCTTAAAATTGATTCAGATTTAAATGTTTCCCATATTTTTTTACTAACATTGTGTTCCACCCTAGTGCATTAGCCGACTTAAATTTTGAGTCTATAGATTTTGTAGAAGTCTATCAAATTCTTCCAGATCGAGTGATATTTAAATGTATGTATTTGGGACAAACCTTTATATATAGCCCCAAACACATTTGACGGATGTGATATGGTATCGAAAATTTAGATCTACAAAGTGGTGCAGGGTATAATATAGTCGGCCCCGCCCGACTTTAGACTTTCCTTACTGGTTTTATGATATATTGGTATTACTAAATTATGTATGGAACAAAATATCGGCCAAATGGGCGCCGCGACCTCGGTGGCACACCTTCATCCGATGGTCCAAATTTTCGATGACGCTGAGGCATAATGGAGGTTCTATGCCATTAATGTGCCGAATTATCTCATCCTTTAGCTATTGAATTGTTTGCTGGCTTATCGACGTACACCTTTTCTTTCAAATAACCACAAAGGAAAAAGTCCAACGGTGTCCAATCACATGATCTTGGCGGCCAATTGACATCGCCATTACGTGAGATAACACGGCCATTGAATTTGTTGCGCAAAAGAGCCATTGTTTCGTTAGCTGTGTTGCAATTGGCACCGTCCTGCTGAAACCACATATCGTCCACATCCATATCTTCCAATTCTGGCCATAAAAAGTTCGTTATCATCTCACGATAGCGAACACCGTTCACAGTAACTGCCTGACCGGCCTCATTTTGTAAAAAATACGGCCCGATGATGCCGCCAGCCCATAAACCGCGCCAAACAGTCACTCTTTGTGGTTGCATTGGTTTTTTGACAATCACTCTTGGATTCTCATTCGCCCAAATGCGGCAATTCTGTTTATTGACGAATCCACTGAGGTGAAAATGTCCCTCATCACTGAAGATGATTTTCTTCGAAAATGGATCATCCACTGTTGCCATTTCTTGGAACCATTTAACACGTTGTTGGATTGTGTATCTCCACATGATTCAAATTGAGTAAGTCTGAAATAGAGAAATGTCAAATAAAATTCGGAAAAAAAACTTGGCGTTTAGGTGTGGTTCATATTGAACATCGGCCCTTACAATTTAAATTTAATCACCTCCCCCGTTCCCTGTAAATATACTTGAAATTTACAGGGAACGGGGGAGGTGATTAAATTTAAATTGTAAGGGCCGATGTTCAATATGAACCACACCTAAACGCCAAGTTTAAATTTCGCTCTATTGTTTTAACGGAACGTCCCTTTCCCCGATACAATATCGACGAACACCGTAGTGCATAGCTCCCCTAACCTTCCTTAAAAATTCTTGCAACTTTCCTTCAATTGTGGGGCAAAGAAGTTTGCCTCTACGTTCATAACCTTCCCCCACTGCCTTTTTAAATTTCCAGAAAACTTAAGTTTTTTTTTTGCAGTTTTAGAGGAGGACCTCCTCCCCGTCCAAATATCGAAAAGTGATGTAGCGTATGTTTTGTAAACGTCCCAGAAAATGTCAAGCATATTATAAGCCTAAAGGAGCGGCCAAATATCATAAACTCAGGTATAAACTATTAATATCGTAACCTCTCCTCCGTCCTCTGTAAATTTCAAGTAACTCGGTAAAGTTTAATTGTTTCTCTGTATGTACTTAAGAGAAGCGGATGTCTCCCTATGCTCTTTTATTTTTATTAAAAAATCAGGAACCTGATATAAGTTTCATAACCTCACCCATTTTTTCCGTAAAATTTCAGTCAGGGGAGCTTAGTTTTGTTTTCACTGTACTTTAACAAAAAAGTCGGGCAAAGTGGTGGTCCCCCTCCCCGACCAAATATCGAAAAATAATGTAGCGGATTTTTGTCTAGATGCCAAACCCAACATTCAATGAAAATTTCAAGCAAATCGCATAATTTTGTTCCAAGTTTCAAAATGTAGGGCAAGGGGGAGGTCCCCCTCCCCGTCCACATATGAAATCATCAGGTACCCCATATTAATTCCATAACCTCAGATAATTTAGAGAATTTTAGTTTTTTCACTGTACTTTAAAAAAAGTCGAACATAGGGGAGGTCCCCCTCCCCCCAAATATCGAAATATAAAGTATATAAATCTTTGTCTAGATGCCAACCACAACCGTCAATGGAAATTTCAAGCAAATCGGTCAACTTTGGTCCAATTTTCAAAAAGTCCGACAAAGGGGAGGTCCCCCTCCGCGACCATGTGTCAAAAAATGAGGTACCCTATTTTCACCACATGAACGCCCCCTATAACCTCTGAAAGTTTCAAGTAAATCGGTTCAGCCGTTTCGGAGCCAACTCGGAATATACAAACAAATAAACAAACATAGATTGAATTTTATATACACGCAGAGAAGGAATATGATCACCTCAAACATGTTTCAAGAGCAAAATGTTATTTTTGTATGGTGACCATGTAACATGGTTTTCGCAACCATGCTATTTTCTCGGAAATCATGTATCTGATTTCGGCAAGCAGGTTATATTTGACGAGAAAATAACATTTTAGTGACAAACATGTTACATGGTCACCATACAAAAAGAACATTTTGCTCTTGGAACATGTTTGAACTGATCATGTTTCCTTCCCTGGGTGTACTCGTATATAGATTTTGAGAATTTATTTTCTACAGAAAATTTTGACATTTTATTTTACAGAAAATTTTCACAAAAAGGGAACATCCCCTACCCTACGTTTGTTAATTCGGTCCGTTCGCCCTATTTCTGTATATAAACGAAAAACCAAGTAGTCCAATTTTTTGAAATGTACGGCACACGTGTGTGGAAACTATGGAGTGATTGATCAGTACTTCAGTTTTTGTGCCAGAGTTCCCCTGACCCTACTCTTTAAACGAGTTCAAATCTTTTCGAATTTGTTTTCAGATCGAAGGATATGGAAGACTAAGTTAACGAAAATATGCTTCGGGAGGCACAGCGCGGCCCGCTTCGCTGCGTTAGGTATATATTGCCTATGCTCTTTCCACATTACTCTTTTTTTTTAATTTATTTTTTTTAACTTATTTTTTCATAGCGATCAGTGCTTACTTATTCCTATAATTATTCTTCACAGTTGCGTCAGGTCATTTAAAATATTACGCTCATCTGCTTATACTGAAAAAAAGTTATTTTATTAAATCCTCTTTTATCGAAGGCAAACACATGTATGCAAATAGAAAACCATTACTTATTTACTTTCATCTCAAAATGAATGGCATCTCGTTAGTAAATATGTTTTGTGTGTTGATTTCTGTTCTATTCTATTTACTTTATGCTCCACACTTTTTAGTTTTATTTATTTTCGAAAGATTTATGTTCCAGAAAGAAACCATAAATCGCTTTAAGAGGATCCAAAGCAAATGAAACAAAAATCACTGGGAAAAATAGGGATGTGATATTGAAAATCAGAAATTCTTATAAGAATTATAATATACACTTGGAAAAAGATATTTAAAATAAATAATTAGGGCCAGGCCTACTCTTATTTACCCTCCTCCATAGATAGATTGTGTACGATAGCTGATAGCTTGTTTCGTTCAGAAGTTAGTGTGATTTCAATGGCAGACGGATGGATCGATGAACGGACGCACATCGTTAGGTTGAATCAAAATTTTACCACAACCCGAAATATATATATTTTATGGGGTTTGAGACCAATATTTATAAGAAATATTGGTAGATGGGTATAATAAAATTTAGACAACAGAGTCGGTTTATTTCTGAAAAATTTTACAGTATCCGTCAACCTTTCGCCAATATATTCGGTGTTTTGTTTTCCAAAATTTTTGTAAAATTTTCTTATATCGCCATCTCTAGTAGAAAAAGCTTCTGGCAAATAATATATGCAACACAATGTAGATACCAAAGGCTTTGAGAGGAGCTATGGAAGTTACTTAAAATACATTTCCATATGAAATTGATTTTTTTTAGTTTGGTATCTGGTGAAATACAGAAAAATGCACACAAATTGTTCACATAGTCCGAAATATCCACTCGCTCACATTAACACTAATGCCGAAGAGGTCAACATTTGGCACACAGGAAATTGTAATTGACAAAGTGCCACAGAATTACACTTTACGAAATGAAGTTATAATAAAAATATTTATTTATTTATTATTATTAATATTTATTTATTATTTCCAGATTTGTTGTTAGCAAACGGTAAACATATTTGAAAAGCGCAAGCATATTGAAAGTTTAAACAGAGAGTAGGAAAAATTTTATTTCTATAGAAAATTTTGTCAAAATTGTATTTCTATAAGAAATTATGTCAAAAATTTTATATATATATAAATTTTTTCAAAATTTTATTTCTTTAGAAAATTTTGTCATTATTTTATTTCTATAGAAATTTTTATCAAAATTTTATTTCTATACAAATTTTTTCAAAATTTTCTTTCGAAAAACAAAATTTTGTCAAAGATTTAATTCTATAGAAAATTGTGTCAAAATTTTATTTCAATAGAACATTTTTCCAAATTTTTTTTCTATTGAAAATTTTGTCAAAATTTTATTTTTATAGAAAATTTTATCAACATTTTATTTCTATAGGAAATTATGTCAAATTTTATTTCTTTAAAAAATGTTGTAATCATTTTATTTCTATAGAAAATGTTGTTAAAATGTTCTTTCTATACAAAATTTGGTAAAATATTAATTCTACAGAAAATTTTGTCATCATTTTATTTCTATAGAAAATTTTGTCAAATTTTTAATTCTTTGGAAAATTTTGTCAAAATTCTATTTCTATAGAATATTTTGTCCAAATTTTATTTCTATAGAAAATTTTGTCAAAATTTTATTCCTATAGAAAATTTAAAAAAAAAAAATTATTTCTATAGATTTTTTTTTTAATTTTCTTTCTATAGAAAGACTTGAATTCTATAGAAAATTTTGTCAAAATTTTATTTTCCATAGAAAATTTTGTTAACATTTTTTTCCATAGAAAATTTTTTAACAATTTTTTTTTCATAGAAAATTTTGTCAAAATTTTATTTCTATAGAAAATTCTTTCAAAATTTTAATTCTTTGGAAAGTTTTGTCAAAATTTTAAATTCTTTGGAAAATTTGGTCAAAATTTTAATTCTTTGGAAAATAATATAAAAATTTTAGTTCTTTGGAAAATTTTGTCAAATTTTTAAATTCTTTGGAAAATTTTGTCAAAGAAAATCTTGTCAGAGCTTTATTTCTATAGAAAATTTTGTCAAAATTGTACTTCTATAGAAAAGTTTGTCAAAATTTTATTTCTATAGAAAACTTTGCCATCATTATTTCTATAGAAAATTTTGTTAAAATTTTCTGTCTATAGAAACTTTGGTTAAAGATTAATTCGATAGAAAATTTTGTCAAAATGTTATTTCTATAGAACATTTTGTCAAAATTTTAATTATTTGGACAATTTTGTCAAAATTTTATTTCTATAGAAATTTTATGTCTATAGAAAATTTTGTCAAAATCGTATTTCTATAGAAAATTTTGCCAAAATTTTATTTCTATAGAAAATTTTGTCAAAATTGTATTTCTATACAAAATTTTGTCAAAATTTAATTTCTATAGAAAATGTTTTTGTATTTCTATACAAAATTTTGTCAAAATCGTATTTCTATAGAAAATTTTTTCAAAATTGTATTTCTATACAAAATTTTGTCAAAATCGTAATTCTATAGAAAATTTTGCCAAAATTGTATTTCTATAGAAAATTTTGTCAAAATTTTATTTCTATAGAAAATTTTGTCAAAACTTTATTTCCATAGAAAATTTTATCAAAATTTTAATTCTATAGAAAACTTTGTCAAAATGTTAATTCTTTGGAAAATTTTGACAAAATTTTAATTCTTTGAAAAATTTTGCCAAAATTTTATTTTTAAAGAAAATTTTTTCAAAATTGTATTTCTATAGAAAATTTTGTCATCATTTTATTTCTATAGAAAATTTTTAAAAAATTATATAATTCGTTTGAAAATTTTGTCAAAATTTTATTTCTATAGAAAATTTTGTCATCATCTAATTTCTATAGAAAATTTTGTCAAAATGTTATTTCTATAGCAAATTTTGTCATCATTTTATTTCTATAGATATTTTTTCAAAATTTTATATCTATAGGAGATTTTGTCAACATTTTATTTAAATTTACAATTAATTATTATTCGAGCTTTATGGACAAATTAGATTAAGGAACTTGATCAATAGAACCTTTGAAAAGAAAACGCCAGAAAATTCAGCTATATGAAAAGATGATGCACAGTTGGAGTAAAGATGATTCAATTTGTAGGAGGAAAATTCCCAAATGTAAATTCAGTTATCTTTCGCCGCCAGATCTATACTAAAGCCCCGAACTGAAACATGTACAGTCTACGCTTGTACAGATTTGTATCTGGCGTTTTCTTTTCAATGGTTCTGTTGATCTAGTTCCTTTATCTAATTTGTCCATAAAGCTCGAATAATAATTAATTGAAAATTAAGATATCATGCATTTGGACGTTAATCGCCTGTTTCAGTATCAGGCTAACATGAAAAATAAAATGTTTACTTCCATAGAATTTTATTTGTTTATAGAAAATTTTGTCAAAATTTTATTTCGTTATGAAATTATGTCAAAATTTTATTTCTTTAGAAAATTATGTCAAAATTTTATTTCTATAGAAAATTTTGTCAAAATTTTATTTCTTTAAAATATTTTGTCATCATTTTATTTATAAAGAACATTTTGCCATAATTTTATTACTATAGAAAATTTTGTCATCATTTTATTTCTATAGAAAATTTTGCTAAAATTTAATTTCTATAGAAAATTTTGTCAAAATTTTATTTCTATAGAAAAGTTTGTTAAAATTTCCTTCTATGGAAAATATTATGAAAATTTTATTTCCATAGAAAATTTTGTCAAAATTTTAATTGTATAAAAATTTTTGTCAAAATTTTATTTCTTTGAAAATTTTGTCAAAATTCTATTTCTATAGAAAATTATGTCAAAATTTTATTTCTATTGAAAATTTTGTCAAAATTTTACTTCTATAGAAAATTTTGTCAAAATTTTACTTCTGTAGAAAATTTTGTCAAAATTTTATTTGTATAGAAATTTTTGTCAAAATTCTATTTCTATACAAAATTTTGTCAAAATTTTACTTCTATCGAAAATTTTGTCAAGATTTGAATTCTATAGAAAATTTTGTCAAAATTGTAATTCTATAAAAAATTTTGTCAAAATTTTATCTATAGAAAATTTTGTAAAAGTTTTAATTCTATAGAAAATTTTGTCAAAATTTTATTTTTATAGAACATTTTGTCAAAATTTTAATTCTTTGGAAAATTTTGTCAAAATTCTCTTTCTATAGAAATTTTATGTCTATAGAAAATTTTGTCAAAATTTTATTTCTTTAAAAAATTTTGTCAAAATTTTATTTCTATAGAAAACTTTGTCAAAATTATAAGTTTTGGAAAATTTTGTCAAAGTTCTATTTCCATAGAAAATTTTGTCAAAATTGTATTTCTATAGAAAATTTTGTCATCATTTTATTTCTATAGAAAATTTTGTCAAAAATTTATTTCTATAGAAGATTTTGTCAAAATTTTAATTCTTTAGAAAATTTTGTCAACATTTTAATTCTTTAGAAAATTTTTCAAAATTTTAAATTCTTAGGAAAATGTTGCCAAAGCTTTATTTCTATAGAAAATTTTGTCAACATTTTATTTCTATAGAAAATTTTGTAAAAATTTTATTTCAATAGAAAATTTTGATAGATGATTCAATTTGTAAGAGGAACATTCCCAAATATTTTCTTCATAAGAAGTTAGCATAAATTCAGCTATCTTTCCCAGCCAGATCGTCTGTTTCAGTATCAGGCTAACATGAAAAATAAACATTTTATTTCTTTAGGAAATTATGTCAAAATTTTATTTCTTTAGGAAATAATGTCAAAACTTTATTTCTATAGAAAATTTTGTCAAAATTTTATTTCTTTAGAAAATTTTGTCATCATTTTATTTCTATAGAACATTTTGCCATAATTTTATTTCTATAGACAATTTTGTCATCATTTTATTTCTATAGAAAATTTTGTAAAAATTTTATTTCTATAGAAAATTTTGTCAAAATTTTATTTCAATAGAAAATTTTGTTACAATTTCCTTCTATGGAAAATATTGTCAAAATTTTAATTGTATAGAAAATTTTGTCAAAATTTTAATTCTTTAGAACATTTTGTCAATATTTGATTTTTATAGAAAATTTTGTCAAAATTTTATTTCTGTAGAAAACTTTGTCAAAATTTTATTTCTATAGAAAATGTTGTTTAAAATTTTGTTCTATAGAAAACTTTGTCAAGATTTGAATTCTATAGAAAATTTTGTCAAAATTTTAATTATATAGAAAATTTTGTCAAAATTTTAATTTTTTGGAAAATATTATCAAAATTTTAATTCTTTGGAAAATTTTGTCAACATTTTAAATTCTTTGGAAAATTTTGTCAAAGAAAATGTTGTCAGAGCTTTATTTCTATAGAAAATTTTGTCAAATTTGTATTTCTATAGGAAAGTTTGTCAAAATTTTTTTCTATAGAAAATTTTGTCATAATTTTATTTCCATAGAAAATTTTTTGAAAATTTTAATACTATAGAAAATTTTGTCAAAATTTTAATTCTTTATAAAGTTTTGTCAAAATTTTATTTCTATAGAAAATTTTGTCAAAATTTTATTTCTATAGGGAATTTTGTCAACTTGTATTTCTATAGAAAATTTTATCAGAATTTTATTTCTATAGAATATTTTTCAAAAATTTATTTCTTCTGAAAAACAAATTATTTTTTTTAATGCTTTTTACCTTTAAATAACACCCACAATGCCAACCTGAATCGACTATTGACTTTCCATTAAATGTATTAATGAACCCTGAACCCATTACTGATATTTTTCTAAAGATTCCATTTTTTCTTAAACTGTGGTTATAAAATGAATACCGAAAGTATTTGCCACACATTTTTGACATCTCAGAATTTGGTATATTTCAAATATTGCTACAGTCCATAGCATATGCATATTGTTGCATAAAATTGCAATTTAAAATAAAAATGGAGTAAAATATACAAATATAAAATGACAAAGATGACCAAGTATTACAGCGTACACACACACAGAAGCATCATTTGGATTTCTTGCCATCTTCCAATCTTATGAAATTCTCTTCCACAGCTTTGTGAAGTATTTTTTGATTCTTTGTCATTTGTAGAAAATGAACTATATTTAAAAAGGAAAAATTCCTTTTCAACCAGTAAAGCCAACAAGGATTTTGTAACGTTGTTGATAGAGTATCCTCGACCATCATCATCTATAATGGACGACGGAAGGAAGGAAGGAAACAAAAAATCATTTGCATTTTATTGTCCTTGATCATATAAAAATGGGTAGAATGAAATTCTCTAGTCCATCTACTTGGGTGTTCATGAAAGGCAAGACTGCATACTCAATAATGCAACTGGTTACTCGTTTTCACATGATAAATCTTTGAAAAATATTTCAAAAGCTCAAAACCAGAAACTTTACAAAGACTTAGGATGACACATAGTGATTATCAAATGGAAAGATATAGAGAAATGTAAAATGATTCCCCAATTACAGACTAGAAATAAAACTTAATCTTGTGGTTTCTATTGAGAGTTGTGGGCATAAAAGATTTTTATCTTAAATTTAGGTTTTGCAGTTTTCGTTTTCCTTTTCATTATGGCAAAAATGTTGGTTGTGATATTTAACCCTTTCACTACCGAAATAAACCTAATATTAACAAGTATATACGGCCGTAAGATCGGCCAGGCCGAAGCTTATGTACCCTCCACCATGGATTGCGCAGAAACTTCTACTGAAGCCGATGGTAAGGAATCTATACGTGGTATATATTAAACTACAAAAGGGCCGATAAAATACGTATATAATTAAGTTTAAAGTTTCTATAGAAATAAAATTTTGACAAAATAAAATTTTGACAACATTTTCTATAGAAGTAAAATTTTGACAAAATTTTTTATAGAAATAAAATTTGGAAAAAATTTTCTATAGAAATAAAATTTTGACAAAATTTTCTATAGAAATAACATTTTGACAATGTTTTCTATAATAATAAAATTTTGGTAGATTATTTTTGGTTCTAGTGGCAACCATGATTATGAACCGATATGGACCAATTTTTGTGTGATTGGGGATCGGCTATATATAACTATAGACCGATATGGACCAATTTTGGCATGGTTATTAGCGGCCTTATACTAACACCACGTTGGAAATTTCAGCCGGATCGGATGAATTTTGCTCCTGCAAGAGGCTCCGGAGATCAAATCTGGGGAACGGTTTATATGGGGGCTATATATAATTATGGACCGATGTAGACCAATTTTTGCATGGTTGTTAGAGACCATATACTAACACCATGTACCAAATTTCAGCCTGATCGGATGAAATTTGCTTCTCTTAGGGCAATCGCAAGTCAAATTTGGGGGTCCGTTTATATGGGGGCTATACGTAAAAGTGGACCGATATAGACCAATTTTTGCATGGTTGTTAGAGACCATATACTAACACCATGTACCAAATTTCAACCGGATCGGATGAATTTTGCTCCTCTAAGAGGCTGCGGAGTTCAAATCTGGGGATCGGTTAATATGGGGGCTATATATAATTATGGACCTATATGGACCAATTTTTGAATGGTTGTTAGAGATCATATATTAACACCACGTACCAAATTTCAGCCTGATGGGATGAAATTTGCTTCTTTTAGAGCAATCGCAAGCCAAATTTGGGGGTTCTTTTATATGGGGGCTATACGTAAAAGTGGACCGATATGGACCAATTTCTCTCGCAAATTTTTATTAAAATTTTACTTCTATAGAAAATTTTGCCAAAATTTTATTTCGATAGAAAATTTTGTCAAAATTTTATTTCTATAGAAAAATTTACCAAAATTTTATTTCTATAGAAAATTTTGTCAAAATTGTATACCTATAGAAAATTTTGTCAAAATTGTATATCTATAGAAAATTTTGTCAAAATTTTATTTCTATAGAAAATTTTTTCCACATTTTATTTCTATAGAAAATTTTGTCAAAATTTTATTTCTGTAGAAAATCTTGTCCAATTCTTTTTTCTATAGAAATTTTTGTCAAAATTTTATTTCTATAGAAAATTTTGTCAAAATTTTATTTCTATAGAAAATTTTGTCAAATTTTTATTTCTATAGAAAATTTTGTCAAAATTTTAGTTCTATAGAAAATTTTGTCAAAATTTTATTTCTATAGAAAATTTTGTCAAAATTTTATTTCTGTAGAAAATTTTGTCAAAATTTTATTTCTATAGAAAATTTGGTCAAACTTAATTATATACGTATTTAATCGGCCTTTTTTAGTTTAATATATACCACGTATGGAATACCTTGCACTTTAGAAGACGGTGTGAGAAAGTTTTAAGATACCTTGCCATCGGCAAGTTTTACCGCAATCCAAGTAATTCGTTTGTGGATGAGAAGAAGTAGAAGTTTCTACGCAATTCATGTTGGAGGGTATAAAGCTTCGGCCTGTCCGAACTTACGGCCATTTATACCTGTGTTTACTAATTCAGTAGAGGTGATTTAGGGTATGATATAGTCGGCCCACCCGATTTTCTACATTACTTACTAGTTTTGCATATAGAATTGCTGGGTTTGAGGAATATTAATTAAAAAATGTAACAAAACAACTGTAAAAACTATTAATTTCGTATTCATCAAATAGCCTTTTGGGTAAACAACATATTGATTTCTTTACACACGAAATCAATTGAAATGCAATAATGCACATAACAAACACATTTCGTCCCCTCTCTCTGGCAATTGCATATTCTTTAAGAATACAATTATATATGCATGAATAAAATATTACATATGTGTGTGTGTAAATAGAGATTTACAATATAGAACAACAAGAATAAAAATGAAAAAAAAAAACAATGGATGTATTGTAAAGATTTACATTAACTTACACGTAGTATGTATTTGTACTATTTGGTCAGAGGCAACATCTTCGTTAACAATTGTTTGTCTCTCTCTCCTCATCTCTCTTTTGAGAATTTCACCTATGCTGTCGTCTCCATGCTGCAATGTCACAATATGAAGAGTGAAGATGTTGAAATGTAACACTAACGTCGTGTATGCATAAACATCACATGCTCACTCACATCTCCAACTCCCATCATGATGAGAATGCAAATATTCTCACGACATTGTCAACCAGCAAAAATTCTTACAATTTTCCTAATTAAAAACAAATTCCAAGTTATAAGTTTTTGTTGTATTGCACTTGCAATGCACATTTATGTTAGGGTTTATGCAAAGTAGGGGATTGCATGGAAGCAATAGTGTGTTAAGTCAACAGTTAGCAGTATTCTGAAATATTTCAATTAAGACTCGATAAAGAAGTGTTTTCTATGTTATGTCTAATTCAAAGACACTTTGACGGAACTTCCTAATACAGAGATGACGTTATATACATACTTTGAAAAAAATATTGTCGTGAGGCCAATGATATCATGTCCTTCAAATACGAATGCAAATTTTCTTAGAAGACGCATTTCTCAGCTATAACTTTTTTTTCTTGCCCGAAAGTCGACTTTAATAAAATCGTTTTGTCCTTATAGTTAGTTGATTCGACTTAAAAATTGATATCTTAACCGGAAAGAAAATTTCTTTTGACTACGGTCAACTTGGCTTTAATAATTCTGAAAAATTCTTTAAAACTAATGAAATCATCTTTAAATTTTTTGAATTTGAGTATCTTCACTACAAAGAAAACAAGCGTTAAAAATAGGTAGTATTTTATTTAATTTTTTTCCTTGAAACATAGCATAATTTATACTTGAAACAGAGTCTGAATTTGAAATTTTATCGGTAACACGTTTTCGAAGGACTATGATAGCTCATGAAGAAAACAAAACGAAACGAATAAATTAAAATTTGTTTCCTAAAATCAAGTACGCAAAACTCAAATCAAATCAAAAAATAACATTTTGCTCTTAAAACATGTTTGACGTTGTTCAAAACAAATATGCTTTGCACATGGGATCTCTGAGGGGTTCCAATCGAAACAAAATGCATATGGAACAAAGACGTCCTATGCAACTAAATTACAATAATCTCTAGCATAGTGTTTACATTTAAGTTTAGTACTTTCTCTTTCCACTTGTGAAGATAACAGAAACGATCAAAATGAAACATATTAATTAAAAAAAATAGTATTCATTTGGAACTCAACGAAGAAAGATTGATTTGGGATTTCAAATTGAGCTCACTGCAATTGTTGTCAAAGACAATTGATTGTACAGAGGTGATCATATTTCTTCTCTATGTGTAAGAGCCGACCAGGCAAAACTGTTTTAGTCTATCTATGGATAGGCCTTTGGTTTACTATATGAGCATAAGCTCCACCGAATCTTGACCTTCAAATGGCCAACAAATCTACACGAAAGTGGCTCTGTGATATTTGGTCGTTTTCGTGGCGATGCTCTGTCTTGAGATAACCGACACTTTGGTATTTTCAGCGTCTGTCTTACTCTCACAAACGCCTCAGGCGCAAAAGTCCAACAGATTCAGATCCAGAAATTTTGGTGCCCACATGAAGCGAAGACTCTCCTTTGTAGGCCATTCTGGGTTGACTTGTTATGAGGGCGAAGGTGCTAAGCAGGGTTGTCATTTTAGTCCGATCGGACCAAAATTGGTCCAAAGAATTACTAATTTTTAAATTTGGTCCGATGGTCGGACCAAATGGAATTTGATTGATTTTGGTCCATTTTCGTCAAATCGGAAATTTTTTTCAAAATTTCTTATTGAAATAAAATTTAGACAAAATTTGTGTAGAAATAAAATTTTCACAAAGATTTCTATATGAATAAAATTTTGACAACACTTTCTATAGAAATAAAATTTTGCCAAAAATTTGTACAGAAATAAACTTACAAAAAAAAGGTATATACATGCAAAATTATGCAAAAATTTTGTACAGGAAGAAAATTTTGTAAAAATTTAATATAGAAAAATTTTCTATAAAAATAAAATTTTGCGAAAAATTTCTATAGACATAAAATTTTGACAAAATTTTCTATAGGAATAAAATTTTGACAAAAATTTCTATAGACGTAAAATTTTGACAAAATTTTCTATAGGAATAAAATTTTGACAAAAGTTGCTAAAGAAAGGAAATTTTGAGAAAAATTGCTAAAGAAAGGAAATTTTGACAAAATTTTGTATCGAAATAAAATTTTGACAAAATTTTCTATAGGAATAAAATTTTGACAAAATTTTCTATAAAAAATAAAATTTTGACATATTTTATATGGAAATAAAATTTTGACATAATTTTATATAGAAATAAAATTTTGACAAAATTTTCTGAATAAAAATTTTAACAACATTTTCTATAGAAATAAAATTTAGTGAAAAATTTCTATAGAAATAAAATTTTTACAAAATTTTCCATAGAAATAAAATTTTTACAAAATTTTCTATAGGAATAAAATTTTGACAAAAATTGCTAAAAAAGGAAACTTTTCACAAAAATTGCTAAAGAAAGAAAATTTTGACAAAATTTTGTATAGAAATAAAATTGTGAAAAAATTTTCTATAGAAATAAAATTTCGACAAAATTTTCTATAGGAATACAATTTTGACAAATATTGCTAAAGAAAGGAAATTTTGACAAAAATTGCTAAAGAATGGAAATTTTGACAAAATTTTGTATACAATTTTGTCAAATTTTTCTATAGAAATAAAATTTTGTCAAAATTTTGTATAGAAATAATTTTTAAAAAAATTTTATATACATACAAAATTATGCAAAAATTTTGTATGGGAAGAAAAATTTCAAAAAATTTTATATAGAAATAAAATCTTGCAATGACTATCTATAGAAATAAAATTTTGAGAACATTTTCGATAAAAATAAAATTTTTAAAAAATCTATATATATAAAATTCAAATTATGTTTGTTTATTTGTTTGTTTGTTTGTTTGTTTATTTGTATGTTCCGGGTTGGCGCGAAAACGGCTGAACCGATTTACTTGAAACTTTCAGAGATCGTGGGGGGCACTCATGTGCTGAAAATAGGGTACCTCATTTTTTGACATATGGTCGCGGAGAGGAACCTCCCCTTTGTCCGACTTTTTGAAAATTAAACCAAACTTGACCGATTTGCACGAAGTTTTCAGGGATAGTAGGGGGTGATCCCTAGACAAAGATTCGCAATTTTTTTTTTCGAAATTTGATCGGGAGGGGGTACCTCCCCTTAAGCGACTTTTTGTTTGTTTGTGTGGTCCGAGTTGGCTACGAAACGGCTGAACCGATTTACTTGAAACTTTCAGAGATCGTAGGGGGCGTTCATGTGGTGAAAATAGGGTACCTCATTTTTTGACACCTGGTCGCGGAGGGGGACCTCCCCTTTGTCGGACTTTTTGAAATTTGGACCAAAGTTGACCGATTTGCTTGAAATTTTCATTGAAGGTTGGGGTTGGCATCTAGACAAAGATCCGCTTTTTTATATTTCGATATTTGGTGGCGGAGGGGGGCCTCCCCTTTGTTCGACTTTTTTTAAAGTACAGTGAAAAAACAAAAATTCTCTAAATTATCTGAGATTTACAGAGAACATGCGGTGAGGTTATGGAATTAATATGGGGTACCTGATGATTTCATATGTGGACGGGGAGGAGGACCTCCCCCTTGCCTTACTTTTTGAAACTTGGAACAAAATTATGCGATTTGCATGAAATTTTCATTGAATGTTGGGGTTGGCATCTAGACAAAAATCCGCTACATTATTTTTCGATATTTGGTCGGGGAGGGGGGCCACCCATTTGCCCGACTTTTTTTAAAGTACAGTGAAAACAAAACTAAACTCCCCCGACTGAGGTTATAAAATTTATATCAGGTTCCTGATTTTTTAATAAAAATAAAAGGGCATAGGGAGACATCCGCTTCTCTTAAGTACATACAGAGAAACAATTAAACTTTACCGAGTTACTTGAAATTTACAGAGGAATGGGGAGAGATCGTAACCTCTGTCAACCGTAATAGTTGATACCTGATTTTGTGATTTTTGGGCGGAAGAGAGGCCGCCCCTTTAGGCTTATAATTTGCTTGACATTTTCTGGGACGTTTACAAAAGATACGCTTTTCGACATTTGGTCGGGGAGGAGGTCCTCCTCTAAAACTGCAAAAAAAAAATGGCTCTATTAACCATGTTCCTTAATCTATATCTGTCCATAAAGCTCGAAAAATAATTCTATAATTAGATATAATGCATTTGGACGTCAATTGCCTGTTTCGGTATCAGGCTAACATGAAATATAAAAAAATTTAAGTTTTCTTGAAATTTACAAAGGAAGCGGGGAAAAGGTTATAAATGAAGAGGCAACCTTCATTGCCCCACACTTGAAGGAAAGTTTCAAGAATTTTCAGGGAAGGTTAGGGGTGCTATTCACTACGGTGTTTGTCGATATTGTATCGGGGAAAGTGACGTCCCTTTAACACAATAGAGCAAAAATTAAACATCTCCGATCAAATTTACAGGGAACGTGGGAGGAGGTGATGAAATTTATACATTTTTAAATTAATATATGATTTTTCGATATCTGGTTGGGGAAGGGGAAAATTGAAATAAACTTTGTCGATTTACTTCGATAGAATTTATAGGGACCATTGAGTAGTTGCGAAATTAATATAGGGTACGTGATAGTCCGATATCAGGTCAGAGTGGAGCGAAGGTGGGGAGAGAGTTCCCTTTTGTCGGTTTTTTCTCTTAAATTGAAAGTGGAGGGTTGTCCGTAAATGGGAACTCGGTACATAATTTTATGATTTTTGCACAGGCTTCTGCCAGACTTCTTTTTAGTAAAGAACTTAAATTTACATGAAATTGGCAGCCAACGTAGAGGGTGCATTATTTTCCAACATTTTAGCAAATGTTAATGTGGTAAAATTTTTTACTACTTTTGCCTTTTCCGATTTATTGGATGGGAAACAGTAATTCTTTGTATGTTATTATAATATAATGCTTAATTTTCAGATATGTTGAGGAGAAGGATACCTTTCCTTGGCAAACCACACTTAAAATTCACAAGAAATATAGAAGAAGGTACACCCTCTCCCGCCGTATTTGTACCTATAAACGAAAAATCAGGTAGTCCGATTTGTTTAAAAGAATTCAAATCTTTTCGAATTTGTTTTCAGCACGAAGGATATAGTTGACTAAGTTAACGCAAAATGTTCCTCCAAATACGCTTCGGAAGGCGCAGCGAAGCGGGCCGGGTTACGCTAGTTTTCTATAGAAATAAAATTTTTACAAAATTGTCTATAAAAATAAAATTTTGGCAAAATTTTCTATAGGAATAAAATTTTGACAAAATTTTCTATAGGAATAAAATTTTGACAAAATTTTCTATAGGAATATAAATTTGCAAAATTTTATATAGAAATAAAATTTTGACATAATTTTATATAAAAATAAAATTTTGACATAATTTTATATAGAAATAAAATTTTGACATAATTTTATATAGAAATAAAAATTTGACAAAATTTTTTATGGAACTAAAATTTTGGAAATATTTTAACTTTTAAATTATATTAATTTAATTTCGAAAAATGGTCCGCTGGTACCAATTTTGGCCCAATTTTGGACAAATGTTGGTCAAAAATAAAAATTCATTGTGGCAACGCTGGTGCTAAGTCCTCTTTGAATATCCTTGGTCTGCGGCCGAAACGTTTGTCTGCGCTGGGCTTCAGTACTTTCATTAGAACATTTTACTGATAATATTCGATATTAATGTTGAACCCACATTCTATTAATATAAGTGGGGAGCATATGTGTTTATGCGACCCATACAAGACCATCGCAGGTGCTTCAGTTCTGGTGACCAGCTGAGCTCTTTGACTAGTAAATCCGATCATTTTGGTTGTTTTCAAACTGATCAAGTTGAAATGGCCTCTCATTGGAAAAACCCAAATTGTGTAACTGGCCACTTTCGTGCAAGCGAATCTACTCCTACACTAAAAAAAAAGCATGCCCGGTTCCAAAGATTTTGTCTTTACTTTAAAAATTTTGGTATTGATTCCGAGCCAAAGAAGCGGAGAATACAAGTAAGGACACTCTTAGGACACAATTCTCTTTTAAATTGGGGTTTTGTGAACTTGCTTCTAGGAAGCAAATTTTAATTTTTCGCCCTTTCAGCTTTTTTTCTTCATATGTTATCAAAGACCTTTAAAAAAGAGTTAACGAAAACATTTTTTTCCAAATTAAGACTCGACTTCCAATAGAAATTATGCTATGTTTCAAGTAAAAAACGTCTTTAAAATAAAGTGTTGAAAAACATGTCCTATATTTTAACAATTTTTTGCTTTGTAATCAAGATGCAAAAATACAACAAATTCAAGGACAATTTCATTAAATTTAAAGAATTTTTCTGAATTATTAAAACCAAGTTGACCTTAGTCCAAACATTTTTTCTTTCATGTTATGATAACCATTTTTAAGTGAAATCACTTAATTATAAAGACAATACGACTTCATTGAAAAGTTTATCGACTTTTGGACAAGGAAAAAAAACTTTATATTAAAGAAATGCGTCTTCTATGCTAAGCAAAATTTGCATTCGTAGTTAAAAGACATGAAATCTTTGACCTCACGAAAATATTTTTTTTCAGTGTAGGCTGTTTCCAGTCTAACTTTATTTTGTTAGACAGGATAATCGGATCTTCTGATAATTTCTTGTGTTATTAACTTTTTTTGTCCACTCTTTGCACATGATCAAACATTGTCACGATAACGATTAATGAGCAACAAACGATTTTTGATGGCTCTACCAATAGCCACTTTTTTCTGAATGCAATAAATCAAACTGATTTTGTATGTTTGTAAACAATAAAATAAGCTGTCAAAGGGTAAATCTGTCAGCTGTCAGACGAGCGGTTTAGAAATGATAGCAACCTAAATTTGATTGTAATGCATATCAGCCACACTGTATGTGTAAATCACCCGATTTCATTGTTGGCTACGATAAAAAATTTAGTATTTTAGGAATTGGATTAAACAGACTTAGCATACTATACAAACAACAACATCGATATCAGGAGTTCAAAGTGAATATGGTTCGATGTCACCCATGCACTCATAATATGTATCGACGGTCCCCTTTTCATACACTCGCATACACACACACTCACATACATTCAATTTCTCACATACTCGTAGTCTCTTCCTTATATGCTTTGTTTATTATCCACACAATTTGCCACTAATTACTGCCACAAGAAGCAGAAGAAATCGAGGCACGTTGTAAACACAGAGCGACGACAACGAAGGATTTTGCCATACACAACTGTTGTGACTCCTACAGCAGCGATAACAACTCTCGTAGGTTTCGTCGTTTTGTATTTGTTTAGCATTGAATATTCATTATTTGCGAAATGTGTTCATGGAACTATTTGCATTACGAGGGTCGTTGTCATCAATTGGGGGAAATTATATTTATCGTTAGGTGCACAGCAACAAATATTTGCTGGTTTCAATTAAGAAATTAATTGATCCAATTAATTTTTAATTGAAATTTCTCCAAATGCGAAAATGAAAATATCAAAACCGATGCCAATTAAATAACTTATTGTTCCAATAAAAACATAACTGAATATGAATTGATTAATTTAGTAATTGAAAATTATTATTAAACAAGAATATACGGCCGTAAGTTCGGCCAGGCCGAAGCTTATGTACCCTCCACCATGGATTGCGTAGAAACTTCTACTGAAGACTGTCATCCACAATCGAATTACTTGGGTTGCGGTAACACTTGCCGATGGCAAGGTATCTTAAAACTTCCTAATACCGTAATATTTACCAAGTAGTCCATACGTGGTATATATTAAACTTAAAATGGCCCATTAAATACGTATATAATTAAGTTTGACAAAATTTTGACAACATTTTCTATAGAAGTAAAATTTGAACAAAATTTTTTATAGAAATACGATTTTAACAAAATTTTCTATAGAAATAAAATTTTTTACAAAAATTTCAAAAGATTTAATATTTTGACAACATTCTCTATAGAATTAAAATGTTGACAACATATTCTATAGAAATAAAATTTTGCCAAAATTTTCTATAGAAATAAAATTTGACAAAACTTTCTATAGGAAGAAAATTTCGACAAAATTTTCTATAGAAATAAAATTTTGACAAAATTTTCTATAGAAATAACATTTTGCTAGATTATTTTTGCTCGAGTGGCAAGCATGATTATGAACCGATATGGACCAATTTTTGTCTGATTGGGGATCGGCTATATATAACTATAGACCGATATGGACCAATTTTGGCATGGTTATTAGCGGCCATATATTAACACCACGTTGCAAATTTCAACCGAATAGGATGAATTTTGCTCGTCCAGGTGGCTCCGTAGTTCAAATCTGGGGATCGGTTTATATAGGGGCTATATATAATTATGGACTGATATGGAACAATTTTTGAATGGTTCTTAGAGACTATATACTAATACCAGTACCAAATTTCAGCCGGAGCGGATGAAATTTGCTTCTCTTAGAGGATCCGCAAACCAAATCTGGGAAACGGTTTATATGGGGGCTATATATAATTATGGACCGATATGGACAAATTTTTGCATGGTTGTTAGAGACCATATACTAACACCACGTACCAAATTTCAACCGGATCGGATGAATTTTGCTCCTCTAAAAGGCTCCGGAGTTCAAATCTGGAGATCGGTTTATATAGGGGCTATATATAATTATGGACCGATATGGACCAATTTTTGAATGGTTCTTAGAGACTATATACTAATACCAGTACCAAATTTCAGCCGGAGCGGATGAAATTTGCTTCTCTTAGAGGATCCGCAAACCAAATCTGGGAAACGGTTTATATGGGGGCTATATATAATTATGGACCGATATGGACAAATTTTTGCATGGTTGTTAGAGACCATATACTAACACCACGTACCAAATTTCAACCGGATCGGATGAATTTTGCTCCTCTAAAAGGCTCCGGAGTTCAAATCTGGAGATCGGTTTATATGGGGGCTATATATAATTATGGACCGATATGGACCAATTTTTGCATGGTTGTTAGAGACCACATACTAACACCATGTACCAAATTTCAGCCTAATCGGATGAAATTTGCTTCTTTTAGAGCAATCGCAAGTCAAATTTGGGGGTCCATTTATATGGGGGCTATACGTAAAAGTGGACCGATATGGACCAATCGGATGAAATTTGCTTCTCTTAGAGCAATCGCAAGCCAAATTAACCGTATATATGGGGGCTACGCGTAAAAGTTGTTAGAGACAATATACTTACACCATGTACCAAATTTCAGGCGGATCGTGTGAAATTTGCTTCTCTTAGAGCAATCGCAAGCCAAATTTGGGGGTCCATTTATATGGGGGCTATAGGTAAAAGTTGACCGATATGGTCCATTTGCAATACCATCCGACCTACATCAATAACAACTACTTGTGCCAAGTTTCACGTCGATAGCTTGTTCCGTTCGGAAGTTAGCGTGATTTCAACAGACGGATGGACGGACATGCTCAGATCGACTCAGAATTTCACTACGACCCAGAATATATATACTTTATGGGGTCTTAGAGCAATATTTCGATGTGTTACAAACGGAATGACAAAGTTAATTTTCCCCCACATCCTATGGTGGAGGGTATAAAAATCAATTATTTTTTTAATTGACGAAATATTGCTGTTATTTTTACCTGTTTGCAGTTCTTGTGGTGTCGTAACCCATTGATTCAAACCGGAAAATTCAAAACTTTCCACCTTGATCAGGTAAACAGCGAAATATACACTAAAAAAATAATAATGATTTGTATCCTCTTTTAGGGATTTTCGTATTGATTCCGTGACGAAGCTTTTTAAAAAACAAGTATATACAGCACTAAGTTCGGTCGGGCCGAATCTTAAATACCCACCACCATGACCCAAATATTAGGGTTTCCTTTGCAATGTCAGGAGGGCTTGAGGACTTGAGGACACTTCCCGAAGATAAATTTAAAGATTTCACCTATGAGGACTATATCAGATTCTGGATTTATAAGAACCATTTTTTTGAATTTTAGAGGAATCATTAACATCTCTTGTAAGTGTGCAAGAAAATTATAAAATAACTTCTTGATTTGAAATCTTATATCTGTAGAAGTAAAATCTGGAAATTTTACATTGAGTTTCAAGCAATTTTCATGATCAGTGCGCCTTATACACCCTCAAGAAGTGAAGTTGATCTATATGGAGGCATTACCAAATGGACCGATAAAAACTTAATCCGATACACGTTTTTGTGAGCCTAAAATACCAGAATATTTACAATTTCAGTCAAATCAGATAAAAACTACGGTTTCTAGAAACCCAAGGAGTTAAATCGGGAGATCGTTCTTATGGGGGCTATACTAAAATATGGACCTATACTCACCGTTTTCGGCACACCTCTTTATGATCCGAAAATACCTCTAGATTTCCAATTTCAGGCAAATAGTATAAAAACTTCGGATTCTAGAAACCCAAGAAGTAAAATCGGGAAAATCGGTCTATATGCGGGCTATACCAAAATATGGACCGATACTCACCATTTTCGGCACACCTCTTTATGGTCCTAAAATACCTCTAGATTTCTAATTTCAGACAAATTGGTTAAAAACTACGGTTTCTATAAGCCCAAGACCCCAAATCGGGAGGTCGTTTTATATGGGGACCATACCAAAACATGGACCGATACTCACAATTTTTGGCACACGTATTTGTGGTCTTACAATACCTCTAGATTTCCAATTTCAGGTAAATTGAATAAAAACTGCGGTTTCTATAAGCACAAGAAGTAAAATCGGGAGATCGGTCTATATGGGGGCTATACCAAAACATGGACCGATACTCACCATTTTTGGCACACCTCTTTATGGTCATAAAATTCCTCTACATTTCAAATTTCAGGCAAATTGGGCAAAAACTACGATTTCTATAAGCCCAAGACCCCAAATCGGGAGGTCGGTTTATATGGGGACTACATCAAAACCTGGACCGATATAGCCCATCTTCGAACTTGACCTGCCTGCAGACAAAAGACGAGTTTGTGCAAAATTTCAGCACAATTGCTTCATTATTGAAGACTGTAGCGTGATTACAACAGACAGACAGACAGACAGACAGATGGACAGACGGACATCGTTATATCGTCTTAGAATTTCTCCCTGATCAAGAATATATATACATTATATAGTCGGAAATCGATATTTCGATGTGTTACAAACGGAATGACAAACTTATTATACCCCCGTCACCATTCTATGGTGGTGGGTATAAAAATACATTTGACAGGAAGCTATCTAGTTTTAAATCCAGGTTCTCTAAAATTTACATTCGCTACACCTCGCATTTATCGATTTTGCAAATTATTAAGATAACTATGAACATACAAATAAATGTCAATTTTAATATCCGAATAAAGTCGAGAGAAAACAATGTCGGTGGTAGTATTTATACAGCTATCTATCACTTCTTAACAGATATTACTGTTACGTGTGGAGTAGTCAAACTACTTTTTCGTGGAATTTTCGATCGCCTCGATTCGTCAAAATCCCATATTGATATCTCGAAAACCAGAGTCTGTGGAATACCAATTGTTTCGGTGTTCGATAATAAGTCATTAATAATGAGTTCATGACAAATTTCAGCCTTGTCTAGCAAATATATCTAAAGTTATTTTAGTTTCAATCTAGACGAACGATTTGTCTCGAGTCGATTTTGTGTTTCCTGAACAGGCAGATAATGTTATCTTTCATAGTTGTTCACTCTTCAAATGTAAGCATCATCATATGATTCTTCTCGGAGCGAGTTTTATTTTCTCTAACATTTCACCATTTGGAATATTGCAATATATTAACAAAGCTTGTAACTCTCTCGACATAAAGATGAATGACAACCATGTCGATGTTCTCTCAGTTACGATCTGATATCTTCTGGTATTTGAACAGCTATCTCACTTCTGAAGATATATTTTTAAAAGCCAAATATTACTGCTAGTGTTAAAGCTGTAATCATAATATTACTTATCATAGCCCACCATTACTGTTACGTGTGTGGTGCAGTCATAATCACAGTTGCCACAATTGGTAGAATTCTACCAAAAATGATAGATTTTTTACTGTGTGGTAGATTGGTATAATTCTTGATGTTTTTGTAGATTCGGAAAACTATTACACTACAAAACTTTTTTATAGAAATAAAATTTTAACACCATTTCTATAGAGAAATTTTATTAATATAGAAATATTTTTTTCTATATAAAATTTAGTCAAAATTTTACTTCTATAGAAAATTTAGTCAAAATGTTGTTTATATAGAATATTTTGCAAAATTTTATTTCTATAGAAAAATTTGCAAAATTTTGTTTGCTACACAATTTTTTATACCCACTACCATAGAATGGTGACGGGGGTATAATAAGTTTGTCATTCCGTTTGTAACACATCGAAATATCGATTTCCGACTATATAAAGTATATATATTCTTGATCAGGGAGAAATTCTAAGACGATATAACGATGTCCGTCTGTCTGTCTGTCTGTTGTAATCACGCTACAGTCTTCAATAATGAAGCAATCGTGCTGAAATTTTGCACAAGCTCGTCTTTTGTCTGCAGGCAGGTCAAGTTCGGAGATGGGCTATATCGGTCCAGGTTTTGATATAGTCCCCATATAAACCGACCTCCCGATTTGGGGTCTTGGGCTTATAGAAATCGTAGTTTTTATCCAATTTGAAATCTAGAGGTATTTTATGACCATAAAGAGGTGTGCCAAAAATGGTGAGTATCGGTCCATGTTTTCGTATAGCCCCCATATAGACCGATCTCCCGATTTTACTTCTTGGGCTTATAGAAACCGCAGTTTTTATCCAATTTACCTGAAATTGGAAATCGAGAGGTACTTTAGAACCGTAAAGAGGTGTGCCAAAAATGGTGAGCATCGGTCCATGTTTTGGTATGGTCCCCATATAAACCGACCTCCCGATTTGGGGTCTTGGGCTTATAGAAACCGTAGTTTTTATCCAATTTGCCTGAAATTTAAAATCTAGAGGTACTTGAGGACCATCAGAAGGTTTGCCGAAAATGGTTCGTATCGTTCCATGTTTTGGTATAGCCCCTATATAGACCGATCTCCCGATTTTACATCTTGGGTTTATAGAATCCGTAGTTTATATATAATTTGCCTGAATTTGGAAATTTATAGGTATTTTAGGACCGTAAAGATGTGTGCCACAAATGGTGAGTATCGGTCCATGTTTGGGTATAGCCCTATATAGACCGACATCCCGATTTTACTTCCTGGGCTACTAGAATCCGAAGTTGTTATCCAATTTTCCTGAAATTGGAAATCTAGAGGTATTTTCGGGCCATAAAGAGGTGTGCCGAAAACGGTGAGTATCGGTCCATATTTTAGTATAGCCCCCATAAGAACGATCTCCCGATTTAATTTTTTGGGTTTAGAAACCGTAGTTTTTATCCGATTTGCCTGAAATTGTAAATATTCTGGTATTTTAGGCTAACAAAAACGTGTATCGGATTAAGCTTTTATCGGTCCATTTGGTAATGCCTCCATATAGACCGACTTCACTTCTTGAGGGTATAGAAGGCGCACTGATCATGAAAATTGCTTGAAACACAATGTAAAATTTCCATGTTTTACTTCTCGGGTGAAAATCTACTGACTTAAGATTTCAAATCAAGACGTTATTTTACAATTTTCTTGCACACTTACAAGAGATGTTAATGATTCCTCTAAAACTCAAACAAAAATGGTTCTTATAAATCCAGAATCTGATATAGTCCTCATAGGTGAAATCTTTCAATTTATCTTCGGGAAGTGTCCTCAAGTTCTCAACCCCTCCTGAAATTTCAAAGGAAACCCTAATATTTGGTTCATGGTGGTGGGTATTTAAGATTCGGCCCGGCCGAACTTACTGCTGTAAATACTTGTTTTTACTAACATTGTGTTCCGCCCTAGTGCATTAGCCGACTTAAATTTTGAGTCTATAGATTTTGTAGAAGTCTATCAAATTCTTCCAGATCGAGTGATATTTAAATGTATGTATTTGGGACAAACCTTTATATATAGCCCCCAACACATTTGACGGATGTGATATGGTATCGAAAATTTAGATAACAAAGTGGTGCAGGGTATAATATAGTCGGCCCCGCCCGACTTTAGACTTTCCTTACTGGTTTTAAATTGTATTTCTATTGATAATTTTTTCAAACTTTTTTTCTATAAAAAATTTTGCCAAATTCTATTTCTACAAAAATTTTATTCAAAATTGTATTTCTATATATTTGGTCAAAATTTGATTTCTATAGAAAATGTTGCCAAAATTTTATTTCTATAGAAAATTTAGTCAAAATTTTGTTACTGTAGAAAATTTTCCAAAATTTTATTTCTATATAAAATTTTGCATAATTTTATTTACTAGACAAAAATTTTTCCAAAATTCTATTCAGTGAGCATACAATTTTGGAAAAATTGCTGCTAAGTCGAAAGCTTGTAGAAATGACTCAAATTTTCAAATTTTTCAATGAATGAATCATAAATGCATTTTTGCGAAATTGTCTAAACAATTATAAATATTTCCCAAATATTGCCCGAGTTTTGTAGAAGTCTTTCTAAAGAAACAAAATCTTGACAAAATTTTCTATAATTGTTTTAAAATTATTTCTTTAAAAATAATATTAGGCAAACATTTTCATTAGAAATAAAATTGTGCAAAAATTTTCTATAACATAGAAGTACAATTTTGCACAAATTTTTTACAGAAATAAAATTTGGCACACATTTTAAGAGAAATAAAATTTCGCAAAAATTTTAATAGAAATAAAACTTTGACAAAATTTTTACCAAAAGGTTATAATAAGAGTTTTTAAATTTGGTAAATTTTTGGTTAATTTTCATTTTTTTTTTGGTAGATTATTTTTGGCACGAGTGGCCACCTTGAGGGCAAACCTCATAAAAGATAGGTTTTTTTTTTTAATTTTGACAAAATTTTCTATAGAAGTAAAAACAAAACAAAAATATGTTAGCATGATAACAATGCAGGCTGGTTCTTCGTCCAAATTAATTATTTTACATTAATTAGATATAAAAATTAAGGAATTGATTGATTATTTTCTATAAAATTTTGAAAATATTTTCTATAGAAATGAAATTTTGAAAAATTCTTCGTCCAAATTAGAAATAACATTTTGAAAAAAAATCTATAGTAATAAAATTTCGCAAAATTTTTCTACAGAAATAAAATTTTGCAAAATTTTATTACAGAAATAAAATTTTGCAAACTTTTTCTACAGAAATAAAATTTTGAAAAATGTTTCTACAGAAATAAAATTTTGAAAAAACTTTCTATAGAAATAAAATTTTGACCAAATTTTCTACAAAAAATAAAATCTTGATAAAATTTTCAGCAGCAATAAAATTTTGAATTTTTCCAAATTAGAAATAAAATTTTGAAAAAAAATCTATAGTAATAAAATTTTGCAAAATTTTTCTACAGAAATAAAATTTTGCAAAATTTTATTACAGAAATAAAATTTTGCAAACTTTTTCTACAGAAATAAAATTTTGAAAAATTTTTCTACAGAAATAAAATTTTGAAAAAACTTTCTATAGAAATAAAATTTTGACCAAATTTTCTACAAAAAATAAAATCTTGACAAAATTTTCAGCAGCAATAAAATTTTGAATTTTTTTTCAAAAAGAAAATTTGGCAAAAATACTCATTAAGAATACAATGTTGCAAAAATTTTCTATAGAAGTAAAACTTTGCACAATTCTTTACAGAAATAAAATTTGACAGAAATAAAAATTGACAAAAAAGTTTAGCAAAAATTTTTTACAGAAATAAAGTTTTAATAGAAATAAAACTTTGACAAAATTTTTACCAAAAACTTTAAAATTTTATATAAATTTGGTAGATTTTTAAACTTTTCTTAAATTTTGGTAGATTATTTTTGGTACGAGTGGCAAATGTGAGGGCAGCCTTTATAAAAGACAGATTTGAAAAATTTTGACAAAATTGTTTATAGAAGTAGAAAAAATATGTTAGCCAGATAACAATGCATGCTGCTTCTTTATCCAAATTAATTAGTTTACATATTTTCATCACTATTTTAATGCGAGCTAATTGGACATGAAAATTAAGGAATTGATAGATTATTTGCCATAGAAATTTTGCAAAATTTTTCTACAGAAATACAATTTTGACAAAAATTCTCTATAGAAATAAAATTTTGACAAAAATTTTTTTTTGAGAAAATTTTCTACAGAAATAAAATTTTGTCAAAATTTTCTATAGAATTAAAATTTTGCAAAAATTTTCAATAGAAATAGAAATTTTAATGCGGAAATTTTTAATAAGGAATTGATTGATTATTTTCTATAGAAATAAAATTTTGACAAACTTTGCTATAGAAATAAAATTTTTACAAAATTTTCTATAGAAATAAAATTTTTAAAAAATTTTTTATAGAAATAAGATTTTAACAAAATTTTCTATAAAAATAAAATTTTTATCAAAATTTTCTATACAAATAAAATTTTGACAAAATTTTCTATAGAAATAAAATTTTTCAAAATTTTTCTACAGAAAAAAAAATTTTGAAAAACTCTTCTTTAAAAATAAAATTTTGCAAACATTTTCAATAGAAATAAAATTTTGCAAAAATTTTCTATCGAATTAAAATTTTGAAAAAAATTTCAATAGAAATAGAATCTTGCACAAGATTTTTTATAGAAAAAAAATTTTCAAAAATTTTCTAGAGAATAAGAATTTTGCAAAAAAAAACTTTCTTTAGAAATAAAATTTGCAAAAATTTTAATAGTAGTAAAACATTGCTAAATTTTAATAGAAATAAAACTTTTACAAATTTTTTACCAAAAACTTTAAAATATGATTTTTTATATTTGGTAGATTTTTGGTAAATTTTCCTTAAATTTTGGTAGATTATTTTTGGCACGAGTGGGAACTGTGGTCATAATGTTAACAAAAATCCTTATTTATCTACCAATGTAAGCATCAACGATATTTTTCTTCTCACAGTGATTTTTGTGTTCTCTAATATTTCACCATTTAGAATATTATTAAATATTAACAAAACTCTTAACTCTCTCGAAATAAAGCCAACTATGATGACACTCTCTCAATTACATTCTGATATCTGCTGGTATTTGAACAACAATCTCTCTCACATACACTGAAGATATATTTTTAACAGCCAAATATTACGGCTAATGTTAATGTTGTAGTCATAATGTTACTTATCATAGTTTTTTCCTCTTCCGTTACTGAGTATCAGAAATAACATTATTCTCTGAGTGAGTGAGTGAGTTAGTTATTTTATAGCCTTATGAAACTTACCTCTATTATCGGCTAACTCATAAGAGATCAATGTGAATGACAACCATGTCGGTGCTCTCTCAGTTACGATCTAATATCTGCTTGTATTTGAACAACAAACTCTCTTACACACTGAAGAGATATTTTAAACAGCCAAATATTACTGCTAATGTTAATGCTGTCATCATAATGATACGATAAGTACATAGTTTTTTCTCTTCCATTACTCTGAGTAGCAGAGATAACATTATTCTCTGAGTGAAGGAGTTAGTTATTTTATAGCCTTATGGAACTTACCTCCATTTACGGCTAACTCACAAGATATCAATGTATACAGTCTAAACCTTGTACAATGACTGGCAAAGGGCATGTAGAACCACTGAGAATAATATTTTAGTGGTGTTTATTGTGTTATAGAGGCGAAGCATGTACATCCGGATGTTACTGGTAATTTGGAAATTCGAGTACTGTTGCTTTCTCTAGCATTTTACCATTTGCAAAGTGGAAGTGTAAATTTTGATATGGCTGAAATAGCATGTGTACTCTGGCTGCCTATTTGATATGCATGTATGGATGATGCAGGCTGACAAGCAGGTTGTTGCCTATTGGCAACATGTTTGATTCTTGCTGCTCATTTTTACCATGTAAGTGCGGTGTGTTCATTTAAATTAATTTTGAAGCAAATTAAAGAGTAATAGCAGATAACTTAGGCTTAAAGGGAAAATATAATTATTAAATTTTATAGAGTTCCACAAAAACCTCGTCGTTTTAAAGAAGACCAATGGCGGTTTTGGCCATTACAGGAAGTCGTTTTAGTCCTCAACATATGTAGTACGTACATATATCAAAAATATTGTCGAATCGACTGGTGTTAAGGGAGTTCCTTATAAATATTTATACCTCATTTTGTATTAAACTTGTTGTCGTTATGCGTTTGCTTTATTACCTCCATATCAATTCAATGGCATCCATGCGAAATTTTATGGCTATATTTTATGACGTTGCGTTTTCTGTTTATCCTTCTTTCATTTGTCTTGACCTTTTATCCTAAGGCTATACACATTCACTCATTGTAGACATCAAAGCCAATGTTGAGTAAATAAATTCATGAACAAATTCAATATAGCCAAGATCAAAGAAACCAACAGTTAACCACAATGAGAAATAAAATTTTGCGACATTTTATGTTTTGAAGGGGGAATATAATGTAAGAAATAAAACAAAATGAAATACGAATGAGTAGATGGTCCACAAAAATTGACCAAGCCTACAAATATGCTTCAATTTTTGTATAGATCAAATGAAATTGCTAATGATTAGATGACTTAAAAAATGACCAAACCAAAAAATATACTTCAATATTTGAGTTAAAAGCCCCAGAAAGTATGCTTGAATTTTTGTACAGATCACATGAAATTGCTAATGATTAAATGGCCTTTAAAAAACCAAACCAAAATGCAAGCTTAAATTTTTGAGTTTAAGCAATCCGGAAAGTATGCTTTAATTTTCGAAATTAAGTACCCGGAAAGTATGCTTTAATTTTTTTTACTTTGAAATATAATCCGAAAAACTTATTCATTTATATGATCCACAAATATAAATGACATGTTTTTACATTTCCTAATATCTACATATTTCAGTCTGGTCTTGAGTCTGGTGTTTAAGTTTTATTTTCCCTTTAAATCACCCTAATGGTGTAAATGTCACTTTCGAGTGACACAAAAATATGCTAAAATCCCATATGTTGACATCAACAGCAAAGATGTTGCCTTACTGTTTTGAGATATTCGATTCGTTTTTCGGGAGGTTCAGCAAAAACAACAAATGCTTTAGTTAGTTTTTTGTCCTCTGCTTTTATTTCCCGAAATTGTCTTTGAAATTGGTGGCAGTGTCTACAGAACTGTCTGTTTTTGTGTTGGCATTCATAAATCATGTTGATGTATTTTAATGAATCTTTAGTTTTGTGTTCGTTCGCATTTTGTCACTTTTACATTGTCACTGTGTATGAGTTTTTAAGCAGAATTTTTCTCTTACTTGACTGATGCCATATGCAGGGGTAAGGGAATTGTAAATGAGCAGACGCCCTAAGCTATGCTTTTATTATTTATCATCATAAATGTGTATAAGTGTATGTATGTGTTAGCATATCTTTCAGTATAATGCAATTTATTTTATGTTGCATAATTTTTGGCATATTAACAATATTGTGTATGTCTCCAATTTTTTTCTTTTCAACTATTTCCCTTCCAGGCATTATCATTTGCGACTTTAGGTCGCTAAGTTTATTATGAACTCGTATAATTTATGTCTATGATTTTGTCTAGGGTCACTGCTTTGAATTAAATTTTTTTCTGGACTAGTAAAACTAATTATCTGGAGGACTTCCGTCATAATGGTTGATTGCAAAAGCTTTGCATACAAAGGGTCATGAGTCCAACCGCAGCTTCGACGGAACACCAAAAAGTTTTTCAACGGTGGATTATCCCCTCTCAGTAATGCTGGTAGCATTTGTGAGTGCTTCAAAGTTTCTCTAAGTGGATTCAGCGTGATTCAGATTCCTTGTCACAGAGCTAAAAATGGAATCGGGCAGCACTCAGTGATAAGAAAGAAGTTCACCAATTTGGACTGCATAGTCGATGAGCGCAGTCAAAGTGAAAAGTGTACTTGAAATAACGGGCTGCTACCATAATTAACACTCTAACGCCCCAATTTTTTGCTAGCTGATTAAATTTTCAATGTTAACGACACAAAAGCAAGGGAACTAAGCAAGTAAAATGTATGCGGTAAAATTCAGCATATGCTGCAAAGCCTCCTGAATAGTTTCAAATAAGTTTTCTTTTTATTTTGCCGATTTTTGTTGTCTTAAGATGAGTTTTACTAAAAGCTTCCTTATTAAATGAAGCCCGCCTAAAGGCGATCTTGGGCATTAGAGGTTTAACCTATGGGATAATTTTATAGAAAAATATTTTGAAAAAAATCGATTTTAAAAAGTGAGTCTGAAATGACGGGCTGTTACCATAACTAACCTAATGCTCAATTTTGAATGGAAAATATTTCATAACAAATCGACATTGTAAAGAAATCTAATCATCTCGTTTTGTCCCCATAAAGTATAAATTTTCTGGGTAGTGGTCAACCCCGGAGTCGATTTAGCGCTGTACATCAGTCCGTCCGTCTGATTAAAAAGAGATTATCTGAAAATGTACATCTTCGATGGGCCATCAGGACGTAGGTGCCGCGTACTAAAAACAATCTACTTAGGGGAAATTTTACCAAAACACAAAATCTTATGTTGCAAAATTTTTTTCTATAGAAAATTTTGTAAACATTTTTTTTTCTATAAAAATTTTGTCAAAATTTTATTTCAATTGAAAATTTTGTTAAAATTTTATTTCTATTGAAAATTTTGTTAAAATTTTATTTCTATTGAAAATTTTGTTAAAATTTTATTTCTATAGAAAATTTTGTCAAAATTGATTTTCAATAGAACATTGGGAGCCACCATGGTGCAATGATTAGCATGCCCGCCTTGCAAACACAAGGTGGAGGGTTCGATTCCTGCTTCAAACGAACACCAAAAAATTTTTCAGCGGTGGATAATCCCACCTCAGTAATGCTGGTGACATTTCTGAGGGTTTCAAAGCTTTTCTAAGTGGTTTCACTGCAATGTGGAACGCCGTTCGGACTCGGCTATAAAAAGGAGCTCCCTTGTCATTGAGCTTAACATGGAATCGGGCAGCACTCAATGATAAGAGAGAAGTTCACCAATGTGGCATCACAATGGACAGAATAGTCTAAGTGAGCCTGATGCATGGGGCTGCCACCTAACCTAACCATAGAACATTTTGTCAAAATTTTATTTCTGTAGAAAATTTGGTCAGAGCTTTATTTCTATAGAAAATTTTGCCAAAATTTTATTTCTATAGAAAATTTTGTCAAAATTTTATTTCTACAGAAAATTTTATTTCTAGAGTAAATTGAGTCAAAGTTTTATTTCCATATAAATTTTTGCCAAAATTTTATTTCTACAGAAAATTGTGTCAAAATTTTATTTCTATAGAAATTTTTGCCAAAATTTTATTTCGGCAGAAAATTTTGTCAAAATTTTATTTGTATAGAAAATTTTGTCAAAAATTTATTTATATAGAAAATTTTGCAAAAATTTTATTTCTAGAGAAAATTTTGTCAAAATTTTATTTCTAGAGAAAATTTTGTCAAAATTTTATTTCTATAGAAAATGTTGTCAACATTTTCTTTCTGTAGAAATCTTCGTCAAAATTTAAATTTTTTTAAATTTTACTTCTGTAGAATAAATTGTCAACATTTTATTTCTATAGAATATGTTGTCAAAATTTTGTTTTAATAGAAAATTTTGTCAAAATTTTATTTCTAGAGTAAATTGAGTCAACGCTTTATTTCCATATAAATTTTTGCCAAACTTTTATTTCCACAGAAAATTGTGTAAAAATTTTATTTCTATAGAAATTTTTGCCAAAATTTTATTTCGGCAGAAAATTTTGTCAAATTTCATTTCTAGAGAAAGTTTTGTCAACATTTTCTTTCTATAGAAAATTTAGTCTAAATTTTATTTGTATAGAAAATATTGTCAAAAATTTATTTTTATAGAAAATTTTGCCAAAATTTTATTTCTAGAGAAAATTTTGTCAAATTTCATTTCTAGAGAAAATTTTGTCAAAATTTAATTTCTATAGAACATGTTGTCAACATTTTATTTCTATAGAAAATTTCGTCAAAATTTAAATTGAGTCAAAGTTTTATTTCCATATAAATTTTTGCATAAAATTTTTTTCTACAGAAAATTGTGTCAAAATTTTATTTCTATAGAAATTTTTTCCAAAATTTTATTTCGGCAGAAAATTTTGTCAAAATTTTATTTGTGTAGAAAATGTTGTCAAGATTTTATTTCTATAGAAATTTTTGCCAAAATTTTATTTCTAGAGAAAATTTTGTCAAAATTTTATTTCTAGAGAAAATTTTGTCAAAATTTTATTTCTATAGAAAATGTTGTCAACATTTTCTTTTTGTAGAAAATTTCGTCAAAATTTAAAATTTTTTTTAATTTTGCTTCTGTAGAATAAGTTGTCAAAATTTTATTTCTATAGAATATGTTGTCAAAATTTTATTTTAATAGAGCATTTTGTCAAAATTTTATTTCTACAGAAAATTTTATTTCTAGAGTAAATTGAGTCAAAGTTTTATTTCCACATAAATTTTTGCCAAAATTTTATTTCAGCAGAACATTTTGTCAAAATTTTATTTGTATAGAAAATTTTGCCAAAATTTTATTTCGGAAGAAAATTTTGTCAAAATTTTATTTCTATAGAAAATTTTGTCAAAATTTTATTTCTATAGAAAATTTTGTCAAAAATTTATTTCTATCGAAAATTTTGCCAAGATTTTATTTCTATAGAAAATTTTGTTAGAATTTTATTTTATAGAAAATTTTCTCAAAATTTTATTTCTATAGAAAATTTCGTCAAACTTTAAAATTTTTTTAAATTTTACTTATGTAGAATAAGTTGTCAAAATTTTATTTCTATAGAATATGTTTTCAAAATTTTATTTTAATAGAAAATGTTGTCAAAATTTCATTTCTACAGAAAATTTTATTGCTAGAGTAAATTGAGTCAAAGTTTTATTTCCATATAAATTTTTGCCAAAATTTTATTTCAGCAGAAAATTTTGTCAAAATTTGTATAGAAAATTTTGGCAACATTTTATTTCGGCAGAAAATGTTATCAAAATTTTATTTGTATAGAAAATTTTGTCAAAAATTTATTTCTATAGAAAATTTTGTCAAAAATTTATTTTTATAGAAAATTTTGCCAAAAATTTATTTTTATAGAAAATTTTGTTAGAATTTTATTTTTATGGAAAATTTTCGCAAAATTTTATTTCTAGAGAAGATTTTGTCAAAATTTTATTTCTATAGAAAATGTTGTCAACATTTTATTTCTATAGAAAATTTCGTCAAAATTTATATTTTTTTTAATTTTACTTCTGTAGAATAAGTTTTTATCAAAATTTTATTTCTACAGAAAATTGAGTCAAAATTGTATGTCTACAGAAAATTTTGTCAAAATGTTATTTCCATAATAAATATTGCCCAAATTTTAATTCTATAGAAAACTTTGTCTAAATTTTAATTCTATAGAAAATTTTGTCAAAATTGTATTTTTTGAGAAAATTTTGTCAAAATTGTATTTTTTGGGAAAATTTTGTCAAAATTGTATTTTTTGAGAAAATTTTGTCAAAATTTTATTTCTATAGAAAAATTATGAAGTTCCTCTTAGCTGTAGAGGACTATTTAGTAGAATCTACTAAAACATCAAAAATTCTACCAATCTACCAAAATGTGTATAAAATCTACCAGATTTGGCAGAATACGTCAGACTGTGCTAACAGTGATGGGCCGCCGTAATAACCGATGGTCGCTCCATGCTCGTTCTCATCCAACGTGGGCTCAAAATAAAATAAATTTTCCCGAATATTATCGGGAAACTGTCCTACAGACAGTATTGAACCCTGAGTAGACATACATATCAATCGCAAACTGTGGACATTCTAACAGGTCTCCGCACCATCGCACTCAGTACGCGTCAACAAAGATTGACCAAAAAAGAAGGTTCCTTGCCTCATTTGTACCGCACAATGACCACCAAAATCTCTGTATCTCAATCCGTTGGAATTTTGCGACTAAGGTTAGGCAAATTTTAATCATCGAAATGTATTTATTGTTTTTCCACAAAATTACCCATTAACCCTTTAATGCCCAATCCCCCCATTATGTGGGCTTCATTAAATCAGGAAGCTTTTCGTAAAACGCACCTAAATACAACAAAAATGGGTAAAATAAAAAACCTTAGTTAAAACTGTTCCTAAGGCTTTGCAGCATATACTGAATTTTGCCGTATAAATTTTTCTTGTTTATTTTTCGTGCTTCTCTATCGTTAACATTGAATATTTAATCAGCTGGCAAAAAAATTGGCGCATTAGAGGGTTAAGATCTATACACTTTTGCATGCGATTGAATCAATTGTTGAAGCACGTTTACCACTCTGATTGAGGTATCTGAAAAACATGCATTCTGAATGTATCAAACGCTACTTCAGGTGTCGATAAATGTTGACCTCTCATCATACCTGCGCCACATTGTGGAACAGGGTATTATAAGTTAGTACATATGTTTGCAACACCTAGAACGAGACGAGATAGATATATGGCATCTATAATGCTCAAGATCATCCCCTGCGTCGATCTAGCCATGTGCGTCTATCCGTCCGTCTGTCTGTCTGTCTGTGAACACATTTTTGTGATTTAGTCCCATCGACTTAAAATTTAGCAAACGTATGCGCTTTGGGTCAGAAAAGAACCCTGTTGATTTTGGAAGAAATCGGTTCAGATTTAGATAACATATAGTTTTCATACATATGTTTTGCCCAATATGCACTTATATGGCCCCAGAAGCCATAGTTTTATCCCGTTTTTTTGCGAAATTTAGAACACCGAGTACAACTAGCATTCTAACTGTACATACCAAATTTAGTTGAAATTCATTCAGATAAGATATAGCTCCCATATATATCTTTCACCCGATTTACACTCAAATGAACACAGAGACCAAAGTTTTACTCTTATTTACTCGAAATTTTGCACGGGGAGTATAATTAACATTTGAATATTTTTTGTCTTCAATCACAGAAATGATAGTATCAATAATCAAAGTCAATTAAAAAAACAATTGTTCCAGAAATTAATAGTTGATTTGTTGAACAATTAAATTTTTAATTGAAATTAGTTGAATATTTTTTTTAATCTATTAAAATTTTAATTGGAAAAATTTTGGTGATATGTTATTTTTTCTGTATAGGAATGTGGAATATTTTCACCATTCTCTGTTGGTAAATATGATAAAATGTCATTCGAATTTTCAATAATAAATCATTTTAGTTGATTTAGATATAGAAGAATATTCAATTTATCCCAAATAGTGTCCCCAAATATATAATTATGCAATTGTTTGTGTGTATGTTTGTGTCACAAATACATATGTGTTGTACGTTTGCCTAATTGTATTGCCCTGTTAAAGCAATTAAAAATGCAAATCAAATACCCATGTCGGTCCTTCTGCTCACGCATATATTCCCAACATACTTTACTCACACACACACAGACACAGGAGCTTATACTCCTATTCAGTAGTGAGTTCCAAAATATTCTGGTCTTCAAATTACGAAAAACTTCATTCGCAACAATGATAATAGTTTATGCTTCATAGACTTTTTGCATAAATTTTGTAGTGATTTTGGAGCTGGAGCACAACAATCCCAACCATAGAGAATAGTTCATTAATAAATGAATATGGTCATGAATGTTCAATTCCGCTCTCGGCATGAGAGGAAGCGGCATCAAATAATGGTTAAATAAATTATTGTGGTTTTTCATTTGTCCATCGAAAATATAGTGAGTGGTTTTTAGCGGTGCAAAATAAGACCACATTTAAATTAGGATGATATTTTAAACAATGACAAACATAATTATACCACATTATGGTATGGTATGGTGATGCTGATGGGCACAGTGAGTATAATAGAAAATTTTGTCAATATTTTATATCAATAGAAAATTTTGTTAAAGTTTTATTTCTATAGAAAATTTTGTCAAAATTTTAGTTCTATAGAAAATTTTGTCAAAATTTTTTTCTATAGGAAATTTTGTCAATAATTTATTTCTAAAGAAATTTTTGTCAATATTTTATTTCTATAGCAAATTGTGTCAAAATTTTAATTCGACAGAAAATTTTGTAAAACTTTTATTTCTATAGAAAATTTTGTTAAAATTTTATTACAATAAAAATTTTGTCAAAATTTTATTTCCATAGAAAATTGTATCAAAATTTTATTTCCATAGAAAATTGTTTCAAAATTTTATTTCCATAGAAAATTTGGTCAAAATTTTATTTCTATAGAGAATTTTTGTCAAAATTTTATTTTTATAGAAAATTTGGTCAAACTTCTATTTTGATAGGAAAATTTGTCAAACTTTTATTTCTATAGATTTTTTTTTTTAATTGTATTTCTATAGAAAATTTTGTCAAAATTTTATTTCTATAGAAAATTTTGTCAAAATTTCATTCGTATAGAAAATTTTGTCAAAATTTTATTTCTATCGAAAATTTTGTCAAAATTTTATTTCTATTTATTTCTAAAATTTTGTCATAATTTTGTTTTATAGGAAATTTTGTCAAAATTTTATTTCAATAGAAAATTTTATCAATATTTTTTTCTATGGAAAATTTTGTCATAATTTTATTTTTATAGGAAATTTTGACAAACTTTTCTTTAAAAATTGTGTTAAAATTTTAATACTATAAAATTTTGGTCAACATTTTATATCCATAGAAAATCCAAACTTTATTTCTATAGAAAATTTGGTCAAAATTTTATTTCTATGGAAATAATTCTTAAAATTTTAATTCTATAGAAAATTTTGTCAACATTTTATTACTATAGAACATTTTGTCAACATTTTATTACTATAGAAAATATTGTCAAAGTTTTATTTCTATAGAAAATTTTTTAAAAATTTTATTTCTATAGAAATAATTCTTAAAATTTTATTTCTATATTTCTATAGAAAATTTTGTCAAAACGTTATTTCTATAGAAAATTGTTTCAAAATTTTATTTCTAGAGGAAATTGTGTCAAAGTTTTACTTCTATAAACAATTCTGTAAAAATTTTATTTCTATAGAAAATTTTGTCAAAATCTTATTTCTATAGAAAATGTTGTCAACATTTTATTTCTATAAAATTTTTTTTCAAAATTCTATTTCTATAGAAAAACTTGTCAAAAAAATTATAATCAAAATTTTATTTCTTTAAAAAAATTGAAAATTTCGTGAAAATATTATTTCTATAGCAAATTTTAATTCTATAGAAAATTTTGGTAAAATTCTATATCTATAAAACATTTCTCAAAATTTTATTTCTATAGGAAATTTGGTCAAAATTTTATACCTATAGAAAGTTTTGTCACAATTTTATTTCTATAGCACATTTTGCCAACACTTTATTTCTATAGAAAAAAATTGTCAAAAAAACTTTTTTGTCAAATTTTATTTCTATAGAGAATTTTTGTCAAAATTTTATTTTTATAGAAAATTTGGTCAAACTTTTATTTTGATAGGAAAATTTGTCAGACTTTTATTTCTATAGAATCTTTTTTTAAAAATTGTATTTCTATAGAAAATTTTGTCAAAATTTTATTTCTATAGAAAATTGTTCAAAATATTATTTATATAAAAAATTTTGTCAAAATTTTATTTTTTTAGAAAATTTTCTCAAAATTCTATTTCTATAGAAAATTATGTCAAAATTTTATTTCTATAGAAAATTTTGTCAAAATTTTACTTTTATAGGAAATTTTGTCACATTTTTCTTTCAAAATTTTGTTAAAAATTACTATTACTATAAAAATGTTGTCAAAACTTTATTTCTATAGAGAATTGTGTCAAAATTTTATTTCAATAAAAAACTGTGTCCAAACTTTATTTCTATAGAAAATTTGGTCAAAATTTTATTTCTATAGAAATATTTCTTGAAATTTTAATTCTATATTTCTATAGAAAATTTTGTCAAAACTTTATTTCTATAGAAAAATTTGTCAATATTTTATTTCTATAGAAAATTGTGTCAAAATTTTATTCCTATAAAAAATTGTGTCAAAGTTTTACTTCTATAAAAAATTCTGTAAAAATTTTATTTCTGTAGAAAATTTTGTCAAAATCTTATTTCTATAGAAAATTTTGTCAAAATTTTATTTCTATAAAAAATTTTATCAGAATTCTATTTCTATAGAAAAACTTATAAAAAAAAAATTATAGTCAAAATTTTATTTCTTTAAAAAAATTTAAAATTTTGTGAAAATATTAATTCTATAGAAAAATTTTGTTAAAATTTTATGTCTATAAAAAATTTCTCAAAATTTTATTTCTATAGAAAATTTTGTCAAACTTTTATTTCTATAGAAAATTTTGTCAAAATTTTATGCCTATAGAAAATTTGGTCAAAATTTAATTTCTATAGCAAATTTTGTCAACATTTTTTTTTTCTATAAAAAAAAATTTACATAAATTTTTTTGTCAAAATTTTATTTCTATGGAGAATTTTTGTCAAAATTTTATTTTGATAGAAAATTTGGTCAAACTTTTATTTTGATAGGAAAATTTGTCAAACTTTTAATTCTATAGATTTTTTTTAATTGTATTTCTATAGAAAATTTTGTCAAAATTTTATTTCTATAGAAAATGTTGTCAAAATTTCATTCCTATAGAAAATTTTGACACAACTCTTTTTCTATAGAATACTTTGGCAAAATTTTATTTCAAAATTTTATTACTATAAAAATCTTGTGAAAATTTTATTTCTTTAAAAAATTTTGTCCATATTTTATTTCTATAGAAAATTTTGTCAACATTTTATTTCCATAGAAAATTATGTTAAAATTTTATTTCTATAGAAAATTGTTTCAAAATTTTATTTCTATAGAAAATTTTACAAAAATTTTCTTTCTAAAGAACATTTTGTCAAGATGTTTTCAAAATTTTTTCCAAATTGTATTTATATACACTGAAAAAAAATTTTCAAGATACTAAAGATTACGTAACCTCAATTTTAGGTTGCGCAATTTATACACTGTTAAGGACAAATTTCTTTAAAATAACGACATTTTAATTAAGATAAATTTTATAATCTTTGCTTCAAAAATTGTTTTCATTAATTTTAGGACACAAATTTTTTAAATTTGAGTCCCTCTGTCAAAGTCGTATTTGTTTGAAGTAAGGCAAATTTTCCTTAAAGTAAAGAAACACATTTTTGATTTCAAGAAATTGTCCTTTAATTAACTGAAATATTGAAACTTAAGATTTAATATAAAAACGCTTCAAATATAGGCTAAGACTTATTTTGAGGATTTAGCATCTTTGGTTTAAAGTTTTTTTTTTTTTTGAATTAAGAAAATATTTTTTACTTCGAAGTATCCGTCATTATTTGAAATTTTAAACTGACATTTGTTTGTACGTGAATATCTTTATTAATATACTGGAAAAATAGAATGAAAATTCGATAAATGAGATCTGTATCCTAATTTAAATTTTATAGATCTTAGATTTAAAGTCATATGGGTCGAAAAAAAATTTCCTTATTTTAAAGAAACCGCAACTTTGGCTCTGAATCAATACCAAAAGCCCTAAAGGAAGGTCAAAATCTTTGGATGCACGTCAACTTTTTTTTTGAGTGTAGAAAATTTTGTCAAAATTTTACTTCTGTTGAAAATGTTGTCAAAATTTTATTTATTTGCAAATTTAATCAAAATTTTATTTCTATAGACAATTTTGTCAATTTTTTTTTATAGAAAATTTTGTCAAAATTTTATTTCTAAAGAAAATTGTGTTAAAAAAATTGTTTCAAAATTTTATTTCTATATAATATTTTGTCAAACTTTTATTTCTATTAATATTTTTAAAAAATGTATTTTTATAGAAAATTTTGCAAAAAAAAATTATTTATATAGAAAAAATTTTCAAAATTTTATTTTGATAAAAATTTTGTAAAAATGTAATTTCTATAAAAAAATTTTTTGACAAAATGTTATTTCTATAGAAAATCTTGTCAAGATTTTATTTCATATTTTATTTATTCATTATTTCATTTATTTCAGACAATTTTCCTAAAATTTGATTTAATTAGAAAATTTTGACAAAATTCAATTTCTATACAAAATTTTATTTCTGTAGAAATTTTGTTTTCAATATTTGATTTTTATTGATTTTTTTTTTCAAAATTTGGGTTGCATTATTTGCCATGTTAGGTCAATTTTTTCTTTAGTGTAAAAATGTTCAATTTATGTGACTACGGTGTCTGTAACTCTAGACGCCTACATTACCTATCCTACTCGTTTACCCTATAAATAGGCAACATTTTTTTGTCATAACAAATACTAACATCCCCTTTGCCGGAACCATGTGTCACTTTTATTCTTTCCCCTCTAATTAATTTTAATACCCATTAACATATGCTACAGTTTAATTCTCTAATATCATGCAGTTGGTATACTTCCACTTATGCCCATTAAGGATTGGCCTCTTCTGTCTATTAATAGTTTTTATGAGCTCTCCACACTGACTATTTCCGTAGTAAGTTGTCATAATTATGTCATAAAAAATAAAAACAAAAAAGTTTTCTATTATGCCGTTGACACATTATGTCACAACAGGTTTAATTACATTTGCGATATATGTACGTATGCAAGGCAAAGTAGGGGGTAAAATGGATTACCAAATGGAATTATGAACTTGGTATGAGCATAATTTAATTAGGAAATCTATATTTTGAAACAATATCAATTGCCACTAGAATAACTGAGAGGAGATATGTCACCATAGGAGTGGGGATATACTAACATTGTCATTCCGTTTGCCACTCATCAAAATGTAGGTCTCAGACTCCATAGGAAATATATGTTTTGGGCCTTGGTGAAATTATGAGTCGATTAGCGATGTCCGTCCGCCTGTCTGTGGAAATCACGCATACTTCCGAACGCAACAAGCTATCGACTTGAAGTTTTGTACAAGTAGTTTTTATTGATGAAGATCAGATGGTATTGAAAATGGGCCATATCGGACCACCGATAGATATAGTTGTTATATCAACCGATCCCCATAAATTTCATCCGATCCTGTTGAAATTTGATACGTGATGTTAGCATATGGAAAATTTTTAACAAAAATAAAATTTTGCCAAAGTTTTTGTATACTAAATTTTCTATAGAAATAAAATTTTGACAAAATTTTCTATAGAAATAAAATTTTGACAAAATTTTCTATAGGAATAAAATGTTGACAAAATTTTCTATAGACATAAGATTTTCTATAGAAATAAAATTTTGACCAAATTTTCTATGAAATAAAATTGTGACCAAATGTTCTGTAGAAATAAAATTGTGACACAATTTTCTATAGAAATAAAATTTTCTATAGAAATAAAATTTTGAGCAAATTTTCTATGAAATAAAATTTTGACCAAATTTTCTATGAAATAAAATTTTGACAAAATTTTCTATAGAAATAAAATTGTGACAAAATGTTCCATAGAAATAAAATTTTGACAAAATTTTCCATGAAATAAAATTTTGACAAAACTTTCCATAAAAATAAAAATTTCCAAAATTTTCTATAGAAATAAAATTTTGACAAAATTTTCTAATTAAATAAAATTTTGGCAACATATTCTATAGAAAGTAAATTTTGGCAACTTATTCTACAGAAATAAAATTTTGAGAAAATTTTCTATAGAAAAAAAATTATGACAAAATATTCAAATAAATAACATTTTTACAAAATTTACTATAGAAATAAAATTTTTTCAAAATTTTCTATAGAAATAAATTTAAACACAATTATTTGTAGAAAAAAAGTTTCTATAAATTTGTTTAAAAATTTTATTTTTTTGGAGTTAATACTTCGATACATTTACAATTCAAGGGATATAAATAGACACTCAACTAAATTGTTGCTGTTAAAAGAGATCAAAATATAATAAAAAAACATTACTTTTGATTTTTTTTTTCATGATACAAAAATTTTATCAAACATTGCTAATAAAGTTTTTACTTGGTAGTTTTTTGGTCAAATTTTTTTAAAATTTTTGTAGATTATTTTTATCCCAAATGGCAATCGTGCTTAAAATACCTTGCAACCGGAAAATGTGACCACCACGTAATTCGATTGTACCTGATGGTCATAAGTAGGTCTTTCTATGCAATCCATGTTGTAGGGTACATCCGATTTGGACTGGCTTAAGTAAAGGACATATATATTTATTTTGTATTGACTTCACGGTTGCCACTCGTGCAAAAATAAGCTACCAAAATTTTAAAAAAATTTTGAATGCCAAGATTTTATTCCTAAATTTTGTCAAAATTCGTTTTCTATCGGAAATTTTGTCAAAATTTTATTTCTTTAGAAAACTTTGTCAAAATTTTATTTCTATCGAAAATTTTGTCAAAATTTTATTTCTATAGAACATTTTGTCAAACTTTTATTTATATAAAATAAATTTTCAACATTTTGTCAAAATTGTATTTTTGTCGAAGATTTTGTCAAAATTTTATTTCTATTGAAAATTTTGTCAAAATTTTATTTCTATCGAAAATTTTGTCAAAATTTTATATCTGGCGAAAATTTTGTAAAAACATTATTACTATAGAAAATTGTATAAAGATTTTTTTCCTTTAGAAAATTTTGCCAAAATTTTATTTCTATAGAATATTTTTTAAAAATTTTATGCATTTCGAAATTTTTGTCAAAATTTTCTTTCTATTTTTTCTATTTTATTTAGTTTGTCAAAATTTTACTTCTATAGAAAATTTTGTCAACATTTTATTTCTATCGAAAATTTTCTCAAAATTTTATATCTGGCGAAAATTTTCTCAAAATATTATTACTATAGAAAATGTTATAAAGATTTTATTCCTATAGAAAATTTTGCCAAAATTTTCTATAGGAATAAGGTTTTGACAAAATTTTCTATAGAAGTAAAATATTGACAAACTAAATAAAATAGAAAAAATAGAAAGAAAATTTTGACAAAAATTTCGAAATGCATAAAATTTTTAAAAAATATTCTATAGAAATAAAATTTTGGCAAAATTTTCTAAAGGAATAAAATCTTTATACAATTTTCTATAGTAATAATATTTTGAGAAAATTTTCGCCAGATATAAAATTTTGAGAAAATTTTCGATAGAAATAAAATTTTGACAAAATTTTCAATAGAAATAAAATTTTTACAAAACCTTTTGTAAAATTTTGTAAAAATATTATTACTATAGAAAATTGTATAAAGATTTTATTCCTTTGTCAAAATTGGATTTCTATTTTTTTTTTTTCTATTTTATTTATTTTGTCAACATTTTATTTCCTAAGACAGTTTGTCAAAATTTTATTTCTATAGAAAATTTTGTCAAAATTTTATTTCTATAGAAAATTTTGTCAAATTTTTATTTCTATAAAAATTTTGTCAAAATTTTATTTCTATTTGTTTTGTTTTGTTATTGTTGGTTTTGTTCTTTAAGCATTGTTGTTGTTTTTTATTTTTTTTTTTTTCAGCTTAAAACCATACATTGACTAAACTACAAGAGTAGCTTAACCTACAAGAGTAGCTTAACCTCTGTTGGTTAAGCTACTCTTGTAGTTTAGTCAATGTATGGTTTTAAGCTGAAATAAAAAACAACAACAAAATTTTATTTCTATAAAAAATTTTGTCAAAACCTTATTCCTATAGAAAATTTTGTCAAAACTTTTTTCTATAGAAAAAACTGTCAAAATTTTCTTAGGAAATAAAATTTTGAAAAAAATTTCTACAGAAATAATATTTTGACAAAATTTTCTATAGAAATAAAATTTTGACAAAATTTTTTATAGAAATAAAATTTTGACAAAATTTGTAAAACAGTCCACTGTATTTTTCTCTATGTACACGAAAATTAAAGTTTTGACAAAATTTTATTAGGAAATAACATTTTGTCAAAATTTTAGTTCTATATAAAATAAATAAATAAAATAAAATTTTGACAAAATTTTCTATAAAAATAACATTTTGGCATAATTTTCTATAGAAAAAAAAAATTTACAAAATTTCCTTAGTTTTCTATAGAAATAAGATTTTGGCAAAATTTTCTATAGAAATAACATTTTGGCAAAATTTTCTATAGAAATAAAATTTTGGCAAAATTTTCTTTAGAAATAAAATTTTGACAAATTTTCTATAGAAATAAAATTTTGACAAACTGTCTTAGGAAATAAAATGTTGACAAAATAAATAAAATAAAAAAAAATAGAAATCCAATTTTGACAAAAATTTCGATATACATAAAATTTTTACAAAATATTCTATAGAAATAAAATTTTGACAAAATTTCCTAAAGGAGTAAAATGTTTATGCAAAATTTTATTTCTATTAAAAATGTTGTCAAAATTTTATACCTAAAAAAAATTTATGAAAATTTTATTTCTATCGTTAGTTTTATGCAAATTTTATTTCTATCGAAAATTTAGTAAAAAATGTATTTCTGTCGTTATTTTATGAACATTTTGTCAAAATTTTAGCTTTATCAAAAATTTTGGCAAAGTTTTATTTCTATGGAAAATTGTAGTGGGCAGGAATATTTTGCAAAGTCTGTCAAAGCATTAAGAATTCTTCCAATCTATATATGTCACTAAAATTAAACAAACGATACAGATTCGTAAATAAAACGAAATTTTTTGTTATTGTAATGAATTTTCTTAAAGATAATGAAACGAAAAGTAAATGTCCGATTTGATCGAAATACACTCCACAGTTGTAGAAACCTTGGTCATGAACTGAACAGATGCAACAGATATTGGAAAAGAGCTTAGACTAAATCCATTGAGTAGCTTCATATTTAAACATCTGACATATTTTTCTTTACAAACAATATACTTAGTCCTCGGTTATTAGCCAATTTAACGGCTATATAATAGTCATAAGCAGTTACAAAATTTCTCAAAAAGATATCTAATCAATTCAATAAACACCTAATTTGAGTGTCTGCCGTCAGGCTATACAGAAGAAACTAAACAGAGGGGACAAAATCATTAAATTCTTATTGTATGAGCCCCATAAATTCTTATGAATTACAACAATTTCATGTAAAGTTTCCATACTTTCTTTGTGAAATGATAATAATTTTCCTTCAACAATTCTGCATATTCCGTTTTGATTGAATCATTAATATGTACATTAGTGGGATTTCTTTGTTGAAAACATTTAACCAGTTTTTTGTCATCATTACAAAATTGCTAGCAATGATGGAAAAAAAGATGGCCAACCCAAATCATGTTTTTTGTTTGTCTTCTTTTTGAAGCATACGGAAGTGTTGCATACAAATAGGCGACAAACACTTTTTTCCTCATATTTTTTTGTTCCGGCTCAATTGATGTTATATGCTCGCGAGACAGGAGTGTATAAACACAGCACACTGGGAAAAATAAGTCTGTCCATTAAACCAATGTGAAATTTTATTTACTCTAATTCGCAAAAAAATTACTTGGTTTTAATATTTATTCGTTTATTTGTTATTCGTTTATTATACCCTCCACCATAGGATGGGGGTATATTAACTTTGTCATTCCGTTTGTAACACATCGAAATATTGCTCTAAGACCCCATAAAGTATATATATTCTGGGTCGTGGTGAAATTCTGAGTCGATCTAAGCATGTCCGTCCGTCCGTCCGTCTGTCCGTCTGTCCGTCTGTCCGGCTGTCCGTCCGTCTGTGGAAATCACGCTAACTTCCGAACGAAACTAGCTATCGACTTGAAACTTGGCACAAGTAGTTGTTATTGATGTAGGTCGGATGGTATTGAAAATGGGCCATATCGGCCCACGTTTACGTATAGCCCCCATATAAACCGATCCCCAAATTTGGCTTGCGGAGCCTTCCGGTGCAGCAAAATTCATCCGATCCGGTTGAAATTTGGTACGTGGTCTAAGTATACGGTCTCTAACAACCATGCAAAAATTGGTCCATATCGGTCCATAATTATATATAGCCCCCATATAAACCGATCCCCCGATTTGACCTCCGGAGCCTCTTGGAGGGGCAAAATTCATCCGATCCGGTTGAAATTTGGTACCTGATGTTAGTATACGGTCTCTAACAACCATGCAAAAATTGGTCCATATCGGTCCATAAATATATATAGCTCCCATATAAACCGATCCCCAGATTTGACCTCCGGAGCCTCTTGGAGGAGCAAACTTCATCCTACCCGACTGAAATTTGGTACGTGGTGTTAGTATATGGTCTCCAACAAGCATGCAAAAACTGGTCCATATCGGTCCATAATTATATATAGCTCCCATATAAACCGATCCCCAGATTTGACCTCCGGAGCCTCTTGGAGGGGCAAAATTCATCCGATCCGTTTGAAATTGGGTACCTGATGTTACTATACGGTCTCTAACAAGCATGCAAAAATTGGTCCACATCGGTCCATAATTATATATAGCTCCCATATAAACCGATCCCCAGATTTGAACTCTGGAGCCTCTTGGATGAGCAAAATTCATCCGATCCAATTGAAATTTAGTACGTGGTATTAGTATATGGTCTCTAACAACCATGCAAAAATTGGTCCATATCGGTCCATAATTATATATAGCTCCCATATAAACCGATCCCCAGATTTGACCTCCGGAGCCTCTTGGAGGAGCAAAAGTCATCCGATACGGTTGAAATTTGGTACATTTCGTTAGTATATGGCCTCTAACAGCCATGTAAAAATTGTCAAATTTTATTACTATAGAAAGTTTTGTCAAAATTTCATTTCTATAGAAAGTTTTGTAAAAAGTTTATTTCTATATCAATGTTTGTCAACATTTTATTTCCATAGAAAATTTTGTCAAAATTTTATTTCTATAGAAAATTTTGTAAAAAATTTATTTCTGTAGAAAATTTTGTCAACATTTTATTTCTATAGACAATTTTGTCAACATTTTATTTCTATAGAACATTTTGTCAACATTTTATTTCTATAGAAAATTTTGTCAACATTTTATTTCTATAGAAAATTTTGTCAAAATTTTATTGCTATAGAAAACTTTGTCAACATTTTACTTCCATAGAAAATTTTGTCAACATTTTATTTCTATAGAAAATTTTGTCAAGTTTTTATTTCTATAGAAAATTTTGTCAAAATTTTATTTCTATAGAAAATTTTGTCAAACTGAATTATATACGTATTTAATCGGCCTTTTATTTTGTTTAATATATACCCCTTATGGACTTACTTACAATTTAGAAGACAGTGTTAAAAAGTTTTACGATACCTTGCCATCGGCAAGTGTTATCGCAACCCAAGTAATTCGATTGTGGATGACAGCCTTTAGTAGAAGTTCCTATGCAATCCATGGTGGAGGGTACATAAGATTCGGCCTGGCCGAACTTACGGCCGTATATACTTGTTTTTTTTTTTTTTTTGGTTAATTTTTTTTTATCCAAGTATGTTATGTATCAAAAAATGTAGAAAGTACAATTTGATATAAAATTAAATGATCGTACAAATAGTCTAAGTGAGCCTGATGCATCGGGCTGCTACCTAACCTAACCAATCTAGTATATACGACCGTAAGTTCGGCCAGACCGAATCTTATGTACCCTCCACCATGGATTGTGTAGAAATTCTACGAAAGACTGTCATCCACAATCGAATTACTTGGTATCTTAAAACTTCTTAACATCGTTTTCTAAATTCTGAGTTAGTCCATACGTGGTAGAGAGCCAGAATTGAAATATGGGTGTGGCTTATATGGGGGCTATATACAAATATCAATTTGTTATGGACCAATTTTTGTGTGATTGGGGATCGATTTATCTGAGGGCTATATATAACTATAGACCGATATGGACCTAGTTAGGCATGGTTGTTAACGGCCATATAATAGCACAATGTAACAAATTTCAACTGACTAGGATGAAATTTGTTCCTCCAAGAGGCTCCAAAACCAAATCCCAGGATCGGTTTATATGGGGGCTATATATGATTATGAACTGATATGGACCACTTTTGGCATGGCTGTTAAATATCATATACTACTACCACGTACCAAATTTCAACCAGATCGGATGAATTTTGCTTCTCCAAAAGGCACCGGAGGTCAAATCTGGGGATCGGTTTATATGGGGGCCAGGGCTGTGGAGCCGGAGTCGGAGTCTTGGAGTCGGAGTCTGAAGATTTTGTGGGAGTCGGAGTCGTAAAAATTTTGCTCGACTCCGACTCCGGCTAAACCAAATTTTTTAAAACACTTCACATTTTTGTAACTAAGCAAGTTTTTACGAAAATTAGTTTCCATTGCGTTATTCATTTGATCAATGTATAGCATGATAGTAAATGAAAATCAACTTCCAATTACGGCTATCTTTTTATGTTTCCTAGAATGTTAGACTAGCAGATGGCCCATATCAATTTATTTGAAATATTTCGAACAATCGATATTATTTTTATTTTAATTTTATTTTAAGGCCATATACATATGTGGAATAGTGACAGAAAATTTTTTCAAAGTTGTTTTTTATAGAAAAATTTGCCAAAATGTTATTTCTATAAAAAGTTTTGTCAAAATTGTATTTCTATAGCAAATTTTGTCAAAATTTTATTTCTATAAAAAATTAATTCAAAATTTTATTACTATAGAAATATTTTTTTCTATAGAAAATTTTGTCAAAATTTTATTTCTATAGAAAATTGAGTCAAAATTTTGTTTCTATAGAATATTTTCAAAATTGGTTTTTATAGAAAAATTTGCCAAAATGTTATTTCTATAAAAAGTTTTGTCAAAATTGTATTTCTATAGCAAATTTTGTCAAAATTTTATTTCTATAAAAAATTAATTCAAAATTTTATTACTATAGAAATATTTTTTTCTATAGAAAATTTTGTCAAAATTTTATTTCTATAGAAAATTGAGTCAAAATTTTGTTTCTATAGAATATTTTGCAAAATTTTATTTCTATGGAAAATTTTGCAAAATTTTGTTTGTTACACAAACATTTTTTCAAAATTTTATTTCTATTGATAATTTTATTTATATAAAAATTTAAGTCAAAATTTTATTTGTATAGAAAATTTTGCCAAAATTTTATAGTAATAGATTTTTTTATTAAAAAATTTGGTCAAAATTATATTTCTATAGAAAACTTTGCCAAAATTTTATTTCTATCGAAAATTTAATCAAAATTTTGTTTCTGCAGAATATTTTGCAGAATTTTATTTACTACACAAAAATTGTTCTAAAATTGTATTTTTATTGATAATTTTTTCAAAATTTTATTTTTATAAGAAAAAATTGTCAAATTTTATTTCTGTAGCAAATTTTTTTTCTCACTGATACTCAAAATTTTATTACTATAGAAATATTTTTTTCTATATAAAATTTAGTCAAAATTTTTTTTCTATAGAAAATTTAGTCAAAATTTTGTTTGTGAATATTTTGCAAAATTTTATTTCTATAGAAAATTTTGCAAAATTTTGTTTGCAGCACAATTTTTTTTTTTTTGTAAATTGTATTTCTATTGATAATTTGTTCAAACTTTTATTTCAATAAAAAATTTTGCCAAATTTTATTTCTATAAAAATGTTATTCAAAATTTGATTTCTATATATTTGGTCAAAATTTGATTTCTATAGAAAATTTTGCCAAAATTTTATTTTTATAGAAAATTTAGTCAAAATTTTATTTACTAGACAAAAATTTTTCCAAAACTGTATTCAGTGAGCATTCAATTTTGGAAAAGTTGCTGCTAAGTCGAAAACTTGTAGAAATGACTAAAATTTTCAAATTTTTCAATGAATGAATCGTAAATGCATTTTTGCGAAATTGTCCAAACAATTATAAATATTTCCTAAATATTGCCCGAGTTTTGTAGAAGTCTGATTTGAGATTTTATCAAAATGTAGATCTAAATACAAAGTTGTGCAGAGTATATTATAATCGGCCCGCCCGACTTTAGACTTTCCTTGCATTTTTATTTTTCGTTAAAATTGTGTTACGTTAGATTTAAATTTTATATACATAGATTTTGTAGAAGTATATTCAATCTTTTCTAAATCGATTCAGATTCAAATTCATGCATATGGAAATATAAACCTTTATATAGCTCGCAACAAATTTAAAGGATTTAAGATAGTATCAATAATTTTGGTCCACAAATACATATACTGTTCGTATCTTCTCATATTATGATGGGTATTTTATATCATTATTTTATTTATTAAACATTGCCCTAAATTGGAAATATAGAGTTCAATTGGCATCTAATGTGAAATTAAGACCTTTCTTTGCACACATAAATAAAAACGATACTTTATATCGACCCCCACAATAGAACTACAAATTAGTGGTATTAAAATGAGATTTAGTTATATTACCCGGAGTCGGAGTCGAGCTGATGAAAAATGCTGGAGTCGTAGTCGCCCTGATGGGGGCTATATATAATTATGGACCGATATGAACCAATTACTGCATGGTTGTTGGATACCATATACTAGCATCACGTACCAAATTTCAAACGAATCGGATGAATTTTATGGACTGATATGAACCAATTCCTGCATGGTTTTTGGATACCATATACTAACATCACGTACCAAATTTTAACCGAATCGGACGAATTTTGCTCTTCCAAGGGGCTCCGGAGGTCAAATCTGGTGATCGGTTTATATGGGGGCTATATATAATTATGGACCGATTTCGACCAATTTTTGCATGGTTTTTAGAGACCCTATACCAACACCATGTACCAAATTTCAGCCGGGTGAAATATGATTCTGTTAGAGGCTCCGCAAGCCAAATCTGAGGGTCCGTTTATATGGGGGCTATACGTAAAAGTGGGCCGTTATAGCCCCTTTGCAATACCATCCGACCTCCATCAATAACAACTACTTGTGCCAAGTTTCAAGTCGATAGTTTGTTTCGTTCGGAAGTTAGCGTGATTTCAACAGACAGACGGACGGACGTACATGCTTAGATCGACTCAGATTTCACCACGACCCAGAATATATACTTTATGGGGTCTTAGAGCAATATTTCGATGTGTTACCAACGGAATGACAAAGTTAATATACCCCCCATCCTATGGTGGAGGGTATAAAAAGATTTAAAAATTTCCCATATATTTTACTAACATTGTGTTCCATCCCAGGACATTAGCCAACTTAAATTTTAACAAAGTGGCGCAGGGTATATTATAGTCGGTTCTGTCTGACTTTAGACTTTTCTTATTTGATTTCCAGTTTACATTTTTTTTCTCTCTGCACGTGAAAATTAAAGGATCCTACAAACAAGAAAAATTGTAGCCTTCAGCATCATGGGACCCATAAAAAACCACTAAAATGTTACTACCAGAGACTGGACAAACAATGACAACTAACTTACCATTACCAACATGAATATCCTCTCCCTCCGTGTCGCCTCATCGAACAATGTTGTTGTTAGCGCCGCTGTTGGCTATGTTGCTACATTCTCTATGGCCACTGGACACTCTTGTTGTGCGGTATGGTGTTGCCATCAACTACAAACAATTGGCCGCCATCGGCAACTAACTATTATGTAAACGACAATAATTATGCCAACAACATGCATACTTTATGCATGAGAATGTTGTTCAGTTGTTTGGCCAAAGCAAAAACGCTCATATCCACAGAGAGATCTAGAGAGGCTATAGAAAAAGAGCTGTCCGTGACCAACCATAACCACCGGCGCAACTCCAGTGAACTGTAAAACCCCAACCATATTTGTGGTTAAGGCATAATAAAGTCCATAGCGCGATTTCCTGATGTTTTTTTTTTTGTTTTGTTTGCTCCATGTCCTTGGGTTTGGTTGTTCCCAACCATTACTAGTTACTATGTTCACCGAATAGTCAGACTAAAATATGTAGACAAGTGTTGAAAAAATGTTGCTGAGTGTATGATAAAATTCCAGGACATCGGAAAGAGATGTCTTTGAATTGGTCTAAGAAATTTAAAAACAAAAATTATCATGGGCATTTTCTCCAAATAAAGAAGACAATTTAAAGAGCTAGCATATTTCGTTTATGGTGCCTTAGGCATGGAGGCAACGATTGTAAACAGACTCAGAACATTTTCGAGTTCAACTTTAAATGGTGATCAAGAGCTACGAGGTCGAATAGTCGGAATCCTAACGAAGAGAAATAAACTTCAGAGCGGTTAATATACGGCAGCAAGTATTCAATGATATAGTTGTAGAGAAGGATTTCTATCAACTTTACTTTGATATGTTGCTATAATAGAATAGTATGTACTACATACACTGAAAATCCTTAATTTTAGGACAGGAAATTTCCAAAAGATTAAGGAAACTTACATTTAAACTAAAGAAATTTCAAAAGAAGAATATTCATAATTTATTTCATTGCAATTTTTTTCACTACCTTTCGCACACAAGTCTCTTAAGTGTGCGTCCCTTCATTGAAGTCGTAGGTCTTGGAAGTAGAACGAATTTTTCTTAAAATACAAAAAAATATTTTTGAAATATTGTTTCTTTGGATTACAAACGAAATAGCTTCCGATAAAAAACTATGACTTATTTGGTATCCTAACGTTACTTTTATACAAATTAAAACTAATTAGGTTCCCAAAAAAGGGAAATATTGACAAAATTGTCTATAGAACTAAAATTTTTACAAAATTTTCCATAGAAATAAAATTGTGACAAAATCTTCTGTAGAAATAAAATTTTGACAAAATTTTTTATAGAAATAAAATTTTGCTAAAATTTTCTATAGAAATAAAATTTTGACAAAATTTTCTATAGAAATAAAAATTTGCGAAAATTTTCTATTGAAATAAAATTTTGACAAAATTTCCTATTGAAGGAAATTTTTGACAAAATTTTCTATAGAAATAAAATTTTGTTGTTTTTTTGATTTCAGCTTAAAACCATACATTGACTAAACTACAAGTGTAGCTTAACAACCAGAGGAAAAGTATGCTTGTCAAATGTATTTGGGCAAAACCCTATAGACTGCAAGACGGTTGGATGGACGCACGTGTCGAAATTACCACATTCCTCATCAGCATCCTCTACTTGCAGCAAAACTATCAACCAATTATCAGAATAAATTCAGGCAGTTCATTAAACCCAACAATGAACCACACTTGAACCTTCCGAAAAAGGTTTTGTATGATAGCCGGCTTATGCCGACATAAATTCGAAATAAACATGTCTCTTTTCCTATGCCACTGTCAAATCATCATAAAATTTTGACAAAATTTTTTACCAAAATAAAATTTTTACAAAACTTTATATAGAAATAAAATTTTGACAAAATTCCCTATTGAAATAAAATTTTGACAAAATTTCCTATAGAAGTACAATTTTGACAAAATTTATTATAGTAATAAAATTTTAACAAAATCTTCTATAGAAATAAAATTTTGATGCAATATTCTATAGAAATAAAAATTTTACAGAATTTTTTATAGAAATATAATTTTGTTACAGTTTTCTACACAAATAAAATTTTGACAAAATTCCCTATTGAAATAAAATTTTGACAAAATTTCCTATAGAAGCAAAACTATCAACCAATTATCAGAATAAATTCAGGCAGTTCATTACACCCAAAAATGAACCACACTTGAACCTTCCGAAAAAAGGTTTTGTATGATAGCCGACTTATGCCGACATAAATTCGAAATAAACATGTCTCTTTTCCTATGCCACTGTCAAATCATCATAAAATTTTGACAAAATTTTTTACCAAAATAAAATTTTTACAAAACTTTATATAGAAATAAAATTTTGACAAAATTCCCTATTGAAATAAAATTTTGACAAAATTTCCTATAGAAGTACAATTTTGACAAAATTTATTATAGTAATAAAATTTTAACAAAATCTTCTATAGAAATAAAATTTTGATGCAATATTCTATAGAAATAAAAATTTTACAGAATTTTTTATAGAAATATAATTTTGTTACAGTTTTCTACACAAATAAAATTTTGACAAAATTCCCTATTGAAATAAAATTTTGACAAAATTTCCTATAGAAGCAAAACTATCAACCAATTATCAGAATAAATTCAGGCAGTTCATTACACCCAAAAATGAACCACACTTGAACCTTCCGAAAAAAGGTTTTGTATGATAGCCGACTTATGCCGACATAAATTCGAAATAAACATGTCTCTTTTCCTATGCCACTGTCAAATCATCATAAAATTTTGACAAAATTTTTTACCAAAATAAAATTTTTACAAAACTTTATATAGAAATAAAATTTTGACAAAATTCCCTATTGAAATAAAATTTTGACAAAATTTCCTATAGAAGTACAATTTTGACAAAATTTTCTATAGACACAAAATTTTGGCAAAATTCCCTATAGAAATAAATTTTCGAGAGAGATAAAATTTTTATAGAATTTTCGATAGAAATAAGATTTTGACAAAAAATCTCATAAAAATACAATTTTGACAAAAATTTCTATAGAAGTACAATTTTGACAAAAGTTTCTATAGTAAAAAAAAATTGACAAAATCTTCTATAGAAATAAAATTTTGACAATATTTTCCATAACAATAAATTGACAAAATTGTCTATAGAAATAAAATTTTGACAAAATTTTCTATAGAAATAAAATTTTGACAAAATTTTCTATAGAAATAAAATTTTGACAAAATTTTTTATAGAAATAAAAATTTTACAGAATTTTTTATGGAAATAAAATTTTGTTAAATTTTTCTACAGAAATAAAATTTTGACAAAATTTCCTATTGAAATAAAATTTTGGCAAAATTTCCTATAGAAGTACAATTTTGACAAAATTTTCTATTGTAATAAAATTTTGAAAAAATCTTCTATAGAAATAAAATTTTGACAAAATTTTCAATAGAAATAAAATTTTGACAAAATTTTCTATAGAAATAAAATTTTGACAAAATTTTCTATAGAAAGAAAAATTTTACAGAATAACAATAAATTGATAAAATTTTCTATAGAAATAAAATGTTGATAAAATTTTCTATAGAAATAAAATTTTGAAAAAATTTTCTATAGAAATAAGAATTTGACAGAATTTTTTATAGAAATAAAATTTTGTTAAATTTTTCTACAGAAATAAAATTTTGACAAAATTCCCTATTGAAAAAAAATTTTAACAAAATTTTCTATAGAAATAAAATTTTGACAAAATTTTCTATAAAAATAAAATTTTGACAATATTTTCCATAACAATAAATTGATAAAATTTTCTATAGAAATAAAATTTTGACAAAATTTTCTATATTTGACAGAATTTTTTATAGAAATAAAATTTTGTTAAAGTTTTCTACAGAAATAAAATTTTGACAAAATTTCCTATAGAAGTAAAATTTTGACAAAAATTTCTATAGAATTAAAATTTTGACAAAATCTTCTATAAAAATAAAATTTTGACAATATTTTCCATAACAATAAATTGATAAAATTTTCTATAGAAATAAAATTTTGACAAAATTTTCTATAGAAATAAAATTTTGTTAAAGTTTTCTACAGAAATAAAATGTTGGTTAGTGTTTCAATAGAAATAAAATTTTGAAAAAAAAATCTATAAAGATAAAATTTTTGATAAAATTTTCTATAGAAATAAAATTTTGCGAAAATTTTCTATAGAAATAAATTTTTGTCAAAATTTTATATAGATTTAAATTTTTAACAAAATTTTCTATTGAAATAAAATTTTGACACAACTTTCTATAGAAATAAAATTTTACGAAAATTTTCTATAGAAATAAAATGTTCTATAGAAATAAATTTTTGATAACATTTCTATAGAAATATAGAAATAAATTTTTGCGAACTTTTTCGATAGAAATAAAATTTTTACAGAATTTTCTATAGAAATAATATTTTGACAAAAATTTCTTTAGAAAATTATTGACAAAATTTTCTATAGAAATAAAATATTTCGAACATAAATAGAAATAGAAATAAAATTTTTGACAAAATATTCTCTAGAAATAAAATTTTGACAAAATTTGCTATAGAAAAAAATTGAGAAAATTTTCTACAGAAATAAAATATTGCGAACATTTTCTATAGAAATAAATTTGCGACAAAATTTTCTATAGAAATAAAATTTTGACAAAATTTACTACAGAAATAAAATTTTGACAAAATTTTCTATAGAAATAAAATTTTGACAAAATTTATTACAGAAATAAAATTTTGACAAAATTTTCTGTAGAAATAAAATTTTACGAAAATTTTCTATAGAAATAAACTATTGATAAAATTTTCTATAGAAATAAAATTTTGCGAAAAATTTCTATAGAAATAAAATTTTGCAAAAAAGTTTCAATACAAATAAAATTGTGCTATTTTTTTAATTCAATATATTTCCCATCTTTCCGTATTAGCTTGCAAGCTAAACTCGTTAATTCTTTTAAAATTTGACACATTCATAATTCAAGGGATATTTATACTAACCACAAAAATTCGAATAAAAACTTCAAAATAAGATTTTTTAATTTGGTAGATTCGTGGTAAAATATTATACAAATATTGGTAGACTATTTTTGACAATCGTGTATGCACACGTATTGAAAAATTAGCTTCGATTAAAGTCATTGAAATTCCAAAAAGCAGAAGAGCTCACGAAAGTATTTACAAACAAGTTAGACTGAAAAGAGCCAAGAAGTTGCTTCTCTTGCACAAAAGGAGCCAATTACCGAATTTCGTTTTCTCCGATGAGAAGCAATTCCAAATTGAACAGTTTTTGAACAAACAAACTGATAGGATTTACTTGCCAAAGAGGTCAGATGAAAATTGGGGGGCCCAAATGATTGCAGTCCAGGGTATACAAACATTTCCGATTGAAATTTGGAATTTTAGAACAATAACAATAAAAATGAAGATTTTTTTCAGTTTAATAGAATTCCCTTTTTATATAAAGATCGCCGTTTTACAGCCGTGCTAACTCTAAGCCACTACTGGTTTTGTAGCCAGAGAAATGGAAATTTTATGTTAGAAAAAAAACAGCACACAAAAACGACGATTTTTGTGCAAAATTCAATTTAAGCCACAGATCCCATTTATTTCGTGTCACGCGCAAACCTCTAATTAAAACTAAAGCTATACACAATTTTAATTTAATCTCTAATCTCATTTAAAGAACAAACCTGAATTTCATATAACAATCCCAATATACTGATTAAATTTGTATATTTCATTTAAATGAAACGCTATTAACATCCTTATCGAATTTTCGCATAAAATTATTACATAGAAAATTGATTTCTAATCCCTGTTCATATCGTCAACATTTCATATCTTTGGCACTGAAGCTACGACAACTCAAAAACATCATACTCGTGGACGTGCACAAAAACGGAAATACTCCTTAACGGAAATCATAAATTTTTATCATCCATAACATTCGTGTGTTAGTCACATTCAAGCAATTTCATTGATTTCACATACATTCACGTATCATTCACTATACACTACATCTCGCTCTCTCTCCCTCTCTCTCTCACAGGTTTTTCTCCTTAGCTCAATAAGCTCTCAAATAAATTCAAACATTTCATTCACCTTCTACAGCTATTCACCTGTGCGTGTGTGTGTGTGTGTGGGAGCGTGCGTATGGGTGTGATTGTGTATTTTAGGGTAAATGTGACGACACGCACTAACTGTCAAAAGTCACATTATCATGAACTCATTGCTGCTGTTATCGTCGTTTTCACCATTGTCGTCGTATGTAGTCATCACCATCAGCATCATCATCATCATCGCCATAATCATTTAGGATGTGCACGATTGTCGCCTTTGTTGGTATTTGTGTTATACCTGTGTGTGAACATAACCCCATGATTTCTATAGCAATAACGGATGTTTGTATGCGTTTACGTTTGAATGCGATTGAGTTGAGTTATTATTATTACAATATTAAATACGCGTTGTTTTGTTTTAATACCACTACACACCATACCTACCCATTTGTTGTTTTTTATGTCTTTTGAGGTTTTGCTGTTAGGTTTAACGATATTGACTTCCTCTTGAATACGCACACAGATATATTAACAGGGAAATTTGTGGTGAAAATATCAATGTTACCGATTGTTTTAAAAATATGTAAAACAAATTAATTGGCATCTATATTTATTCCTCTCTTATACAATAAATAATTTAACGATTTGCATACGATTTCCTTGAAGGTTAAAACTACACTCAAACAACCACCTCTACTGACTTAGTAAAAATAAGATTTTTTGGGTTTTCATTGAAATAAGTTTGGAAAATAAACTGTGTTTCCATATAAAGAAAATTATGTGGTCCATATTTACGAGAGCTTTATCTAAATCTGAACAGAAATGTCTGATATTAGGAGATATTCCTGATTTTACAGAGTTAGTAGGCCACTAATTTTGAGTCCATTATTTTAAATATTTTTACTATTTGTTAACATGATAGAATTGTTGATGCTTTGGTAGATTTTGTAAAATATTCCTCTCCAACTAAGGCGTATTCACAAATTTTCTAAAGAAATAAAATTTTGACAAAAATTTCTATAGGCATAAAATTTTGAAAAAATTTTCTTTAGAAATAAAATTGTGACAAAATTTTCTATAGGAATAACATTTATACAAAACTTTCAATAAGAATAACATTTTTATATTAAAACAAGTAAGGAAAGTCTAAAGTCGGGCGGGGCCGACTATATTATACTCTGCACCACTTTGTAGATCTAAATTTTCGATACCATATCACATCCGTCAAATGTGTTGGGGGCTATATATAAAGGTTTGTCCCAAATACATACATTTAAATATCACTCGATCTGGACAGAATTTGATAGACTTCTACAAAATCTATAGACTCAAAATTTAGACACTAGGGTGGAACACAATGTTAGTAAAAAAATATGGGAAAGATTTAAATCGGAAGCAATGTTAAGGAAACTACGCAAAAGTTTATTTATGATTTATCGCCCGATATATATATGTATTTGAAGTTAAGGATAATTACAGCCAGTTTTACAATTTTTCGACTAAGCACAGGCGATTTTACAAGGAAAATGTTGGTATTTTGACCATTTTTGTCGAAATCAGAATCAAATATATATGAGAGCTATATCTAAATATGAACCGATTTCAATCAAATTTGACACGCATAGCAACAAAGCTAATTTAACACCCTGTGCAAAATTTCAACTAAATCGGAGTAAAAAATTGGCCTCTGTGGTCATTTGAGAGTAAATCGGTCGAAAGCTATATATGCGAGCTATATCTAAATCTGAACCGATTTCAATCAAATTTGGCACATTTGACTACACTATTAATTGTACTCCTAGTGCAAAATTTCAACCAAATTTGGCCAAAACTATGGCATCTAGGACCATATTAGTCCATATCGGGCGAAAGATATATATGGGAGCTATATCTAAATCTGAACCGATTTCAATAAAATTTGGCACACTTGACGACACTACTAATTGTACTACTAGTGCTAAATTTCAACCAAATTGGGCCAAAACTCTGGCTTCTAGGACCATATTAGTCCATATCGGGCGAAATATACAGTATGTCAAGAAAGTGTTTTGACAATAGGATAAAAATTATGTTTTATTCCAAAATTAAATATAATTTAATTTTAAAAAATATTTTATTATGTATTTTGCAAAGTATACATATTTTATTTTTCTCAAAACGAATTAACAACTCGATTTTTACTTCAATTATTTCTGGAATTTTAAATATTTGGCAATGTCAAAAGACTTTCTTGACATACTGTATATACAGGAGCTATATCTAAATCTGAACCGATTTCAATAATATTTGGCACACTTAACTATACTTCTAATTGTACTCCTAGTGCAAAATTTCAACCAAATTGGACCAAAACTCTGGCTTCTAGGACCATATTAGTCCATATCGGGCGAAAGATATATATGGGAGCTATATCTAAATCTGAACCGATTTCAATCAAATTTTGCACACTTGATTATACTACTAATTGTACTCGTAGTGCAAATTTTCAACCAAATTCGGCCAAAAATCTGGCTTCTAGGACCATATTAGTCCATATCGGGCGAAAGATATATGGGAGCTATATCTACATCTGAACCGATTTCAATAGAATTTGACACACTTGACTACACTACTAATTGTACTCCTAGTGCAAAATTTCAACCAAATTGGGACGAAACTCTGGCTTCTAGGACAATAGTAGTCCATATCGGGCAAAAAATATATATGGAAGCTATATCTAAATCTGAACCGATTTCTATCAAATTTGGCACACATGACTATACTACCAATTGTACTCCTTGTGCAAAATTTCAAGCTAATCGGGATAAAACTCTGGCTTCTGGGTCCATATAAGCGCATATCGGGCGAAAGATATATATGGGAGTTATATCTAAATTTGAATCGATTTCAACCAAATTTGGCACGCATAGCTACAATGCTAAATCCCTGTGCAAAATTTCAACCTAATTGGGCCAAAACTCTGGCTGTTAGGACCATATTAGTCCATATCGGGCGAAAGATATATATGGGAGCTATATCTAAATCTGAACCGATTTCAATCAAATTTTGCACACTTGACTATACTACTAATTGCACTCCTAGTGCAAAATTTCAACCAAATTCGGCCAAAAATCTGGCTTCTGGGGCCATATAAGTCCATATCGTGCGAAAGATATATATGGAAGCTATATCTGAATCTGAACCGATTTCAACCAAATTTTGCACACTTGACTATACGACTAAGTGCTATATTTGTACAAAACTTCAAGCAAATCGGTGTAAAACTCTGGCTAATGGGTCCATATTAGTGCATATCGGGCGAAAGATATATATGGGAGCTATATCTAAATCTGAACCGATTTCTTCCAAAATCAATAGGGTTCTATTCTGACCCAAATTAGGAACATGTGCCAAATTTGAAGGCGATTGGACTTAAACTGCGACCTAGACTTTGATCACAAAAATGTGTTCGCAGACAGACGGACGGACGGACAGACGGACATGGTTATATCGACTCAGGGACCCACCCTAAGCATTATTGCCAAACACACCATGTGTCTATCTCGTCTCCTTCTGGGTGTTACAAACATATGCACTAACTTATAATACCCTGTTCCACAGTGTGGCGCAGGGTATAAAAATGGAAAGAAAAACAAGTATATACGGCCGTAAGTTCGGCCAGGCCGAAGCTTATGTACCCTCCACATGGATTGCGTAGAAACTTCTACTGAAGAATGTCATCCACAGTCTTACAACTTCCTAACACTGTCTTCTAAATTACAAGGTAGTCCATACGTAGTATATATTAAACTATTAAATACGTATATAATTAAGTTTAAAGTTTCTATAGAAATAAAATTTTCACACAATAAAATTTTGACTACATTTTCTATAGAAGTAAAATTTGGAAAAAAATTTCTATAGAAATAAAATTTGGAAAAAAAATTCTATGGAAATAAAATTTTGACAAAATTTTCTATAGAATTAAAATTTTGACAAAATTTTCTATAGAAATAAAATTTTTACAAAATTATCTATAGAAATAAAATGTTGACAAAATTTTCTATAGAAATAAAATTTTGACAAAATTTTCTATAGAAATAACATTTTGACAATGTTTTCCATAAAAATAAAATTTTGGTAGATTATTTATGGCTCGAGTGGCAACCATGAATATGAACCGATATGGACCAATTTTTGTGTGATTGGGGATCGGCTATATATAACTATAGACCAATATGGACCAATTTTGGCATGGATATTAGCGGCCTTATACTAACACCACCTTGCAAAATTTAAACCGGATCGGATGAATTTTGCTCCTCCAAGAGGCTCGGGAGATCAAATCTGGGGAACGGTTTATATGGGGGCTATATATAATTATGGACCGATATGGACCAATTTTTGCATGGTTATTAGAGAACTTATACCAACACCATGTACCAAATTTCAGCCGGATCGAATGACATTTTCGTTTCTTAGAGGCTCCGCAAGCAAAATCGGGGGATCGGTTTATATGGAGGCTATATATAATTATGGACCGATGTGGACCAATTTTTGCATGGCCATTAGAGATCATATACCAACACCATGTACCAAATTTCAGCCGGATCGGATGACATTTTCGTTTCTTAGAGGCTCCGCTAGCCAAATCGGGGGATAGGTTTATATGGGGGCTATATATAATTATGGACCGATGTGGACCAATTTTTGCATGGTTGTTAGAGACCACATGCTAACACCATGTACCAAATTTCAGCCGGATCGGATGAAATTTGCTTCTCTTAGAGACTCCGCAAGCCAAATTGGGGGTTCGGTTTATATGGGGGATATATATTATTATGGACCGATGTGGACCAATTTTTGTATGGTTGTTAGAGACCATATACTAACACCATGTACCAAATTTCAGCCGGATCGGATGAAATTTGCTTCTCTTAGAGCAATCGCAAGCCAAATTTTATATGGTGGCTATACGTAAAAGTGGACCGATATGGTCCATTTGCAATACCATCCGACCTACATCAATAACAACTACTTGTGCCAAGTTTCGAGTCGATAGCTTGTTTTTCGGAAGTTAGCGTGATTTCAACAGACGGACGGACATGCTTAGGTCGATTCATAATTTCACCACGACCCAGAATATACATATATACTTTATGGGGTCTTAGAGCAATATTTCGATGTGTTACAAACGGAATGACAAAGTTAATATACTCCCATCCTATGGTGGAGGGTATAAAAATGGAGTTCAAAATTTCAAAAATGTCCTTAGTACCATACGAAGTTCATGATAGGCGCATTATTGGTAAAATTTACAAAATTTTAAGAATTTCTGAACCAATTTGGGGGAGACACGAATTTAGTAAATCTTTATGCTTCATAGGTGTATAATATTTCCCCCTTTTTAGTTCGTTTAACTACACAAAAAATTATTAAAATCGTGTAAATTTAAAAAAAAATATTAACTATTAACATAACCAATAACTAAAATACAATTCAATTGGCTTTAGTGTCATATAGCGTTCAGGTTTTTTCGAGTGTATATGTTTTAAAATTTCCACGATTTTAGTAAGAAAAATAAAATCAAAAATTTAAGCTATACAAATTTCACACTCTATTCACCATAACTAGAACCTAATTAGTGGTAAATATGTAAAGAACACTTGAACATCTTCAATTGGAAAATCCTTTTAAAACAAATTGAATTAATTACAGCTATTTTATGCTGGCTTATGTATTTCATCGCACTTGGGCAAAAAAAAGGCACAACCACTTCATTTGTAATCAATCAATTGAAGAAAATCCACTTAAAACTAAAGTTTTTTTGTTGCACACACACACACACACTCACATAGCCTTCAGCATCTACCGTCAATAGCAAAAGGATGTTTTATCTGGTTTGTTGCTTTAGTTCTTTTAATTTACCGCCATACTCTGTGAAATGTAAGGCGGTTCCGGATTCATACAAAAGAACACTTTTGAAATGCACTCGTACTTCATCTTGAACACTTGAAACTATGCCAATGATTTGCTATACTCACACCTACAATGCTGTGCAATTTTGAGTAGGTAAGGCCATGGTAATATCGGTTGGGCCAAAGGGACTAAATGGCCTTTTAAAGTATAAAAATTTTTGGGCGTAACAAAATGGTAACCACACATTTCTTGTGAAATTCAAATTGATTCAAAATGATCCCATAATTTTGTATCAATTTGCTAAATAGGTCAGCAAAAAATTTCTATAGACACGTATGTCAACATTTTATTTCTGTGGAAAATTTTGAAATTTTATTTCTATAGAAAATTTTGTCAAAATTTTATTTCTATAGGAAATTGCGGCAAAATTTTATTTCTATAGAAAATATGGCAACATTTCATTTCTATAGAAAATTTTGTTAAAATTGTATTTCTATAGAAATTTTTGTCAAAATTTTATTTCTATAGAGAATTTTGTCAACATTTTATTTCTATAGAAAATTTAATCATAATTTTATTTTTATAGGAAATTTTTTCACCATTTTATTTCAATGGAAAATTTTTCAATTTCTATAGAAAATTTTGTCAAAATTATATTTCTATAGCAAATTTTGTCAAAATTTTATTCCTATAGAAATTTTTGTCAAAAATTTATTTCTATAGAAAATTTTGTCAAAATTTTATTTCTACAGAAAATTTTTTCAAAAAATTTACTTCTATAGGAAATTGTGTCAAAATTGTATTTCTATAGAAAATTTTGTCAAAATTTCATTCCTATAGAAATTTTTGTCAAAAATTTATTTCTATAGAAAATTTTGTCAAAGTTTTATTCCTATAGAAAATTTTTTCTCATTTTCTTGTCTATAGAAAATTTTTTCACAATTTTATTTCAATAGAAAATTGTGTCAAAATTTTATTTCTATAGAAAATTTTGTCAAAATTTTGTTTCTATAGAATAATGTTGTTAACATTTTATTTCTATAGAAGTTTTCAGAACCATTTTCAGGCAGCGTTAGATGTCCAGGAAAAAAAGAGCTTCCAAAAAAGTAGTTTGGATCCCAAATTTGTGAACCAGAAGTAGTGCACGGGACCGGAACCGGAAGTAGTCCACGGGAGCCACCGTGGTGCAATGGTTAGCATGCCCGCCTTGCATACACAAGGTCGTGGGTTCGATTCCTGCTTCGACCGAACACCAAAAAATTTTTCAGCGGTAGATTATCCCACCTCAGTAATGCTGGTGACATTTCTGAGGGTTTTCACTGCAATGTGGAACGCCGTTCGGACTCGGCTATAAAAAGGAGGTCCCTTGTCATTGAGCTTAACATGGAATCGGGCAGCACTCAGTGATAAGAGAGAAGTTCACCAATGTGGTATCACAATGGACTGAATAGTCTAAGTGAGCCTGATACATCGGGCTGCCACCTAACCTAACCTAACCTAGTGCAAACTTGGATCATCTCCAATGAATTTTACATGGGTTTGTTATACCCTCCACCATAGGATGGGGGTATATTAACTTTTTCATTCCGTTTGTAACACATAGAAATATTGCTCTAAGACCCCATAAAGTATATATATTCTGGGTCGTGGTGAAATTCTGAGTCGATCTGAGCATGTCCGTCCATCTGTTGAAATCACGCTAACTTCCGAACGAAACAAGCTATCGACTTGAAACTTGGCACAAGTAGTTGGTATTGATGTAGGTCGGATGGTATTGTAAATGGGCCATATCGGTCCACTTTTACGTATTGCCCCCATATAAACGGACGCCCAAATTTGGCTTGCGGGGACTCCAAGAGAAGCAAATTTCATCCGATCCGGCTGAAATTTGGTACATGGTGTTAGTATATGGTCTTTAACAACCGTGCAAAAATTGGTTTACAATGGTCCATAATTATATATAGCCCCCATATAAACCGATCCTCCTATTTGGCTTGCGAGGCCTCTAAGAGAAGCAAATTTCATCCGATTCGGCTGAAATTTGGTACATGGTGTTAGTATATGGTTTCTAACAACCATGCAAAAATTGGTCCACATCGGTCCATAATTATATATAGCCCCCATATAAACCGATCCCCCGATTTGGCTTGCGAGGCCCCTAAGAGAAGCAAATTTCGTCCGATCCGGCTGAAATTTGGTACATGGTGTCAGTATGTGGTCTCTAACAACCATACAAAAATTGGTCCACATCGGTCCATAATTATATATAGCCCCCATATAAACCGATCCCCCGATTTGGCTTGCGAGGCCTCTAAGAGAAACAAATTTCATCCGATCCGGCTGAAATTTGGTACGTGGTGTTATTATATGGTCTCTAACAACCATACAAAAATTGGTCGACATCGGTCCATAATTATATATAGCCCCCATATAAACCGATCCCCCGATTTGGCTTGCGAGGCCTCTAAGGGAAGCAAATTTCATCCGATCCGGCTGAAATTTGGTACGTGATGTTAGTATATGGTCTCTAACAACCATGCAAAAATTGGTCCACATCGGTTCATAATTATATATTGCCCCCATATAAACCGATCACCTCCGGAACCTCTTGGAAGACCAAAATTCATCTGATTCAGTTGAAATTTGGTACGTGATGTTAGTATATGATATTTAACAACCATGCCAAAAGTGGTCCATATCAGTCCATAATCATATATAGCCCCCATATAAACCGATCCCGAGATTTGGTTTTGGAGCCACTAGTAGGAGCAAATTTCATCCGATTGAGTTGAAATTTGGTACATTGTGCTAGTATATGGTCGTTAACAATCATGCCTAACTAGGTCCATATCGGTCTATAGTTATATATGGCCCTCAGATAAATCGATCCCCAATCACACAAAAATTGGACCATATCAAGTTCATAATTGTATATAGCTTCCATATAAGCGACCCCCATATTTCAATTCTGGCTCTCTACGTATGGACTAAATCACAATTTAGAAAACGATGTTAAGAAGTTTTAAGATACCACAAACCAAGTAATTCGATTGTGGATGATAGTCTTTCGTAGAAGTTTCTACGCAATCCATGGTGGTGGGTACATAAGATTCGGCCTGGCCGAACTTGCGGCCGTATATACTTGTTTTTTATTATTTTTTTATTGATTATCTATTCATGTTTGCGAAATTTAATTGTCCAAAACTTAAATTTTCACCTAAAACGGCATAATTTCATACTTTCTAAAACTTGTCCAAAAGAACTGCATCGGAAGTGGAAAAAAAAACTTTGATGGGGGTTTCCAGGATGGGCTTTAAAAAAAACTTCCAATATTTTTTTGTTGTTGCTGGGTGGTTTTGTCGGTCGTTTGAAAGCCACTATTCGTACCAAAGATTGCTAATTCGAGCAAATCTAAACTGGTTCTAAAATTTGATGTTATTTCCGACATTGTTTGCTTGTAGACAAAATATTGTAGCACTATATTTTGCAGTAGTCAAATCGGGAACTCGTCTTATATGGAAACTATATAATGTTTGTTCAAGAGTGAAAAATATTGGAAATAATGTTAAATTTTAGAATCATGTTATTGCGATTTGTTCAACTCACGAAGATGTTTTCTACAACTGCAATGTGGATTATAAGCAAATCGACCCTCTACATTTATTGTTAACGGAGTTTGCCGTGATGCTTATGCCTATGAGTGAATTCAATCTAATAATCCGCCTTTGAAGTCAATACAAATATTTGCATTTAGTAACATAAAATATTTGTATTTGCAGGGCCTCAAATTCTAAATCTCAACAACCAAATAACTACAGCCTTCCTCAAATACATTCAAGGAAAACTATTGAAAAGGTTCGGCACACCTAGCCACAAAACATCTGAAATGCCGTAAAGTTATGACACTTCACAAAGATTGCCAAAGAAGAATACTTTCTCCTACAGGAATTCATATGACAACAAGGAGGATACCTTGGCAAAATCACATGGCATTGAATTGACGACTTTAATTCCTTTGCAATCTAGCAAATGATTGAAGCATTGCAATGCCTATTAAGTTTGTCGCATCACGTTACGAAGATGTGGCTGACAAAGATGAAAGACAAGGTACTTAATTATGGCATTATAATTTCCTACATTTTCCCTTCCACCTAACCCAAAAGCGTATTTAATAACAGAGACGATTTAGCAAATGTCCTTCCATTGATAGAGCTTCATCTATTGCCAATCATTTCACTATAATGCCTAAGGCTATCTTTGAGGAATTCACTTTACTATGTGGTTGGTTGTATGCATGACATGTGCTGAAGTATAAATAGCTTTACCAGTCCATGGCTATGTGCATTGCCAAATAAGCTCCTTCAACACGTTCATCATCTCCCACAGACATAGACCAGTTTGTGACTATTCACAAGTCCTTGGAAGAGGATCGAAGATTTGAGTCGTTAGAGGTGCGAATGCATGTTTATGCATTTATCAAATTTTAATTAATATTGAATTACTACTTCAAGTGTCCTATATAATTTAAGGTGATTGTTCTGTACTTAAATTGGCTGAGTTTGAGCTAATCAGAATTATTTTTTGGGGTAAAAATTTAAATTATTTTATAGATTTTTATATTATCTTTAAGAGCTTTAATTTAATTAGCGTTTTCTATTTTATATCCAGTCACATTGTGTGCTACAAGGTTTTATAAGCCAGCAATTAAATATGGAAGTTCTTCCTAGGTTAGGTTGGCCACAATGGGAACCCAATAAATTCAGGAACACTTAGACTATTTTCCTTATCACTAAGTGCTGCTCGATTTTATGTTTATTTCAATGATAAGGAGAGCGAGTCCGTACGGAGTTCCACATTGCGGTGAAACCTCTCTTTCCTCCGTTGCAGGAAGCCTTGTAGCTTTTCACCGCGTCAACTACAGTATCCTCATGAATCATGTTTTCAGGTCAGTCTAGTATGCTACTTGATCTAGAGGGTATCTGGATTTCGACATGAGGCATCCTATCGCAGTTTTAAGCGCAGCGTTCTGATACATGTGTATGTTCTTCCCGAACGTGTTTACCACTGACCTCCAATTGCCTTATATGTAGCCAACAAGGTTTCTTTGTCCGCACCCCAAGGACTGCCGGCAAGCAACTTAACTGACTGAAAATTTTCAGGTATATTTTAGTCGGAATTATATCTGCCAGAAGCTTTGTAGCTTTTCACCGCTTCAACTACAGTATCCTCATGAATCATATTTTCAGGCCAGTCTAGTATGCTAACTGATCTAGAGGGTATCTGGATTTCGACATGAGGCATCCTATCGCAGTTCTAAGCACAGCGTTCTGATACATGTGTATGTTCTTCCCGAACGTGTTTACCACTGACCTCCAATTGCCTTATATGTAGCCAACAAGGTTTCTTTGTCCGCACCCCAAGGACTGCCGGCAAGCAACTTAACTGACTGAAAATTTTCAGGTATATTGTAGTCTGAATTATCTCTGCCACCCAAGCAGCAGATAGTATGGCTGAGGATTTTGTGACGAATAACCTCAAATTTGTAGGAGTGAAATAACTGGAAAGATAAGCGGTTTAATCGACCACAGATGGCATCAACATTGGGCCCAGATATCATGATTGTACAGTCGTCCGTAAATTATACAATCTCAACGACGTCAGGAGGGGGTGGTACAGAGGATACGTAAGTAGAGGTTGAACAGGACCGAAGATATCACCCCACTTAGCGAAATTCTCTATTTCACTGGGATCTTAACTTCCTATCCGTAATTTTCACATATGAATGGCGCCCGCGCAGATAATGGAGAACCCAACATTTCTTTCCAGCCGGTAAGGAAGTGTTTTCGATGCCCTTGAACAGTCTGGCATGGTTGACTGTATCGAATACCTTCGATAGGTCCAGCGCCACAATTATCTTCCAGTGACTCTCTTGGGCTGGTTGAGTACAAAACCGTAGTACTTTATGGAATCCATTTTGTTGGTTGGCAGCTGGAAGATTATCCACAAGGCTGGGGGGAGAAGTGCCTCAATTATCTTGGCTACTGGGGAGAAAAAGGATATAAATCTCTGAGAATCACTCTTGCTCGAAATTTTGCGTGGCTTCCGTAATAGAATCACTTTATCCAGTTTCTACGCATCGGTTATAATGAGTGATTCCCAGGACAAATTGGAGACTCTGGTCAATTGAGGACTCAACTGTCAATATTCCCAGATTTTTCAGCATTAGCATTGAAATTCCGTCGGGTCCCAGCACCTTAGATCGTTTTGTGCTGTAGATGACATCGCTGGCTTGGAGACCACGGATGCGACGAATGGCTCTCCCTTTCGATCTATCATTCTCGGAACGCTCAACAAACTGTCGGTTGAAAAACCTAGCGCTTTTTTGTGGGTGACTAAGATCCCCTCATCTCTTGTAGCGAGGTTCGAAAGGGATCTTACTTGCGCCCGTGGTTACCATTAATTCAGGTGCTCTAGCGGCCATGTGTTCTGCTTGTGCTCGTCGACTATCTTAGCAATCTCTAGATTCTGTTCCCTGATTCTTGGATGATGGCATTGGTAACTTCGGCTGGGGTAAATTGTGGCTACGATTGCGACGAAAGGCTTTCCCTTTCGCTCTATTCCTCCAGGGTTAGGTTAGGTGGCAGCCCGATGTATCAGGCTCACTTTGACTATTCAGTCCATTGTGCACATTGGTGAACTTCTCTCTTATCACTGAGTGCTGCCCGATTCCATGTTAAGCTGAATGACAAGGGACCTCCTTTTTATAGCCGAGTCCGAACGGCGTTCCACATTGCAGTGAAACCACTTAGAGAAGCTTTGAAACCCTCGGAAATGTCACCAGCAGGTGGGATAATCCACCGCTGAAAAACTTTTTGGTGTTTGGTCGAAGCTGGAATCGAACCCACGACCTTGTATACGCAAGGCGGGCATGCTAACCATTGCACCACAGTGGCTCCAGGGTTATTCGATAACCTTTCGGTTGAAAACCCCAGCGCATTTTTTTCGGCTCAGAACCGTCACGTCGTCAATGGTGACTAAGATCATCTCTACTGTTAACCACAACTAACCTGTGGTACATTGCTTGAGGTGCTCTAACCATAGACTCTGCTTGTGGTCGTCGACAATCTTACCAATCTCTGGATTCAGTTCCCTGATTCTTGGATCGCTGTTGATGGTATTGGTAACCTCGGTTGGCGTGTGTCGCTGGCTTGGATTGTTTGATGTGCTCTAACCATAGGCTCTGCTTGTGGTCGTCGACTATCTTACCAATCTCTGGATTCAGTTCCCTGATTCTTGGATTGCTGTTGATGGTATTGGTAACTTCGGTTGGCGTGTGTCCCTGGCTTGGATACCATGGAGGCGATGAATGGCTCTCCCTTTCGCTCTATCAACCGGGATACTAAACAAACTGTTTGTTGAAAAACCTAGGGCATTTTTTCCGTCACATCGCCAAAGGTGACTAAGATCTTATCACCTATTATAGCGGGGTTAGAGAAGGCTCTACTGTTGACCACAAGTTGCATGTGTCACATTGCTTCAGGTGCTCTAACCATGTGTTCTGCTTGTTCTCGTCGACTATCTTACCAATCTCTAGATTCAATCCCCTGATTCTTGGATCAGCAGGTTTAAATATACAGCGTTCATAACACGTTTAGAGTCTAATTAAACGATGTAAGTTTAAAAATTAAATTCAAACTACACTAATTTGTCAAGAATCGTTGTTAAAGATTTCATTTACGTTCTCATGAATTCATGTTTAATTTATTGTTTCTACACTATTCCCCAAAAGCAATGTAGATATAAAAACTTAATATTATTTTAAATTACATTTGAGACATGCATTACGAATTAAGGAAGGAAGGAAGGAAGAGACCAGATAAAATTCCCTAAACTCCCTGTATTCATGAAAATGAGCAATCGTCATTTACTAAACTCTCATCTCATTCGAACGAAGAACATGATGGACATGTTGGACACAATGTTGCTACCACTACATTAAGTTCGTTTTTTTTTTTGTGTTGAAGATAATGCCTCATGCTGTAACATGCTCCTCATTGTGGTGACAATGATGGTGTTGATAGTGCAAGGACCATAAATGACAACATGAAAATGTTGTAAAAATGATTTTTTATGATTTCACAGGATTTCGTTCACTTCTGGAAATGTCATTGCGAAGTTGCTTCACTGCAATGGGTACATGACCATACAAATCATCACGATTTTCTTAAATTAAAATAGAAATTCGTGCAAGGACTTCTTGTGGTCTTTGTGTTCTAGGAAATAAAATCATTTTGGAGACAAGGATGGAAACACAAAACAAAATGAAATTAATTATATATATATATAACTAGCGTAACCCGGCCCGCTTCGCTGCGCCTTCCCAAGCGTATTTGGAGGAACATTTTGCGTTAACTTAGTTAACTATATCCTTCGTGCTGAAAACAAATTCGAAAAGATTTGAATTCTTTTAAACAAATCGGACTACTTGATTTTTCGTTTATAGGTACAAATACGGCGGAAGAGGGTGTACCTTCTATATTTCTTGTGAATTTTAAGTGTGGTTTGTCAAGGAAAGGTATCCTTCTCCTCAACGTATCTGAAAATTAAGCACTATATTATAATAACATACAAAGAATTACTGGTTCCCATCCAATAAATCGGAAAAAGCAAAAATAGTAAAAAAAAATTACCATATAAACATTTGCTAAAATGTTGGAAAATGATGCACCCTCTACGTTGGCTGCCAATTTCATGTAAGTTTAAGTTCTTTACTAAAAAGAAGTCTGGCAAAAGCCAGTGCAAAAATCATAAAATTATGTACCGAGTTCCCATTTACGGACAACCCTCTACTTTCAATTTAAGAAAAAAAAAAAAACGGACAAAAAGGAACCCTCCCCCCACCTTCGCTCCACTCCCACCTGATATCGGACTATCACGTACTCTATATCAATTTCGCAACTACTCAATGGTCCCTATAAATTCTATCGAAGTAAATCGACAAAGTTTATTTCAATTTTCCCCTTCCCTAACCAGATATCGAAAAATCATATACTAATTAAAAATCATGTATAAATTTAATCACCTCCTCCCACGTTCGCTGTAATTTCAAGTAGATCGGAGATGTTTAAATTTTGCTCTATTGTTTTAAAGGGACGTCACTGTCCCCGATACAATATCGACAAACACTGTAGTGAATGGCACCCCTAACTTTCCGTGAAAATTCTGGAAACTTTCCTTCAAGTGTGGGGCAAGGAAGGTTGCCTCTTCGTTCATAACCTTCCCCCACTGCCTATGTAAATTTCAAGAAAACTAAAGAATTGTTGTTTTTTTTTTGCAGTTTTAGAGGAGGACCTCGTCCCCGACTAAATATCGAAAAGTGATGTAGCGTATCTTTTGTAAACGTCCCAGAAAATGTCAAGCAAATTATAAGCCTAAAAGGGCGGCCTCTCTTCCGTCCAAATATCACAAAATCAGGTATCAACTATTAATATCGTAACCTCTCCCAGTCCTCTGTAAATTTCAAGTAACTCGGTAAAAGTTTAATTGTTTCTCTGTATGTACTTAAGAGAAGCGGATGTCTCCCTATGCCCTTTTATTTTTATAAAAAAATCAAGAACCTGATATAAATTTCATAACCCATTTTTTCCGTAAAATTTCAGTCGGGGGAGTTTAGTTTTGTTTGTACTTTCAAACAAAAAAATTCGGGCAAAGGGGTGGTCCCCCTCCCCGACCAAATATCGAAAAATAATGTAGCGCATTTTTGTCTAGATTCCAACCCAACATTCAATGAAAATTTCAAGCAAATCGCAGAATTTTGTTCCAAGTTTCAAAAAGTAGAGCAAGGGGGAGGTTCACCTCCCCATCCACATATGAAATCTTCGGGTACCCCCTATTAATTCCACAACCTCACCACATGTTCTCTGTAAATCTCAGATAATTTAGAGAATTTTGGTTTTTTCACTGTACTTTAAAAAAGTCGAACATAGGGGAGGTCCCCCTCCGCCATCAAATATCGAAATAAAAAGTAGCGGATCTTTGTCTAGATGCCAACCCCAATCTTCAATGAAAATTTCAAGCAAATCGGTCAACTTTGGTCCAATTTTCAAAAAGTCCGACGAAGGGGAGGTCCCCCTCCGCGACCAGGTGTCAAAAAATGAGGTACCCTATTTTCACCACATGAACGCCCCCTACGATCTCTGAAAGTTTCAAGTAAATCGGTTCAGCCGTTTCGGAGCCAACTCGGAACATACAAACAAACAAACAAATAAACAAACATAGATTGAATTTTATATATATATATATATATATATATATATATATATATATATATATATATATATATATATATATATATATATATATATATATATATTATATATATATATATATATATATATATATAGATATTTCCATAGAAATTTATGATAATATGGTATTATGGGGAAGTAAAGAAGTGGATATTAAGTTTCCAAAAATATGGACAATTATAAAATGCAATGTCAAAGACAACTTAGAATAAGATGGATAATTACACTCCCTCTCAAAAAATTATTTATTGAAAAATTAAATAACGATTTTTCTATCTTCCATAAAAATAAAACAACTAAAGACAGTCTAAATTGGAGCGAGGCTGACTAAATTACACCCACTTTGTTAATGAAAATTTTCTATCAAAATAAAATTTTGAAAAATTTTTTTATAGAAATAAAATTTTGATAAATTTTTCTATAGAAATAAAATTTTGCCACAAAAATCTATACAAAAAAAATTTTGACAAACTTTTTCTATAGAAATAAAACTTTGACAAAATTTTCTATAGAAATGAAATTTAGACAAAATTTTCTATAGAAGTGAAATCTTGACAAAATTTTCTATAGAAATAAAACTTGGACAAAATTTTGAAAAAATTTTCTATAGAAAAACAATTTTCTATAGAAAATCAATAGAAATAAAATGTTGAAAAAAATTTTGTAGAAATAAAATTTTGATAAAATTTTCTATAGACATAAAATTTTGACAATGTTTTCGATAGAAATACAAATTTGCCAAATTTTCTAAAGAAAAAAATTTAAACAAAATTTTCTTTATTTAGATATAAAATTTTGCAAACATTTTCTATAGATATAAAATTTGGAGAAAACTTTCTATAGAAAAAAAAATTTACAAAATTTTATATAGAAATAAAATTTTGCAAAAATTTTCTATAGATATAAAATTTTGACAACATTTCTTATGAAATAAAATTTTGACAAAATTTTCTATAGAAATAAAACTTTATTAATGTTTGTTTGTTATTGTTGGTTTCCCTTCAATCGTTATTGTTATTTTTGATCTCAGCTTAAAACCATGCATTGACTAAACTACAAGTGTAGCTTAACCAACAGAGGGAAAAGTATGCTTGTCAAATTTATTTGCGCAAAGCCCTATAGACTGCAAGATGGTTGGATGTACAGCTGTTTCGGAATTACCACATTCCTCATCAGCATCCTCTACTTGCAGCAAAACTATCAACCAATTATCAGAATAAATTCGGGTAATTCACTCAACCCAACGTGAAATACACTTGAACCTTCCGAAAAAGGGTTTAATAGTCGGCTACTGCCTAAACAAATTTGCCAGCATATCTCTTTTCCTTTGCCAAACTCAAATCATCGATTTGTATTTAGTTGGCTGGGTTTGTTTTGAGCGTGCTTCCTCTATCTTCATTCGTTTTGTTTGTTATTGTTGGCTTCTCTTCAATCGTTATTGTTATTTTTGATCTCAGCTTAAAATCATGCATTGACTAAACTACAAGTGTAGCTTAACCAATAGAGGAAAAGTAGGCTTGTCAAATTTATTTGCGCAAAGCCCTATAGACTGCAACATGGTTGGATGTACAGCTGTTTCGGAATTACCACATTCCTCATCAGCATCCTCTACTTGCAGCAAAACTATCAACCAATTATCAGAATAAATTCGGAATTCAATGTAGTTCACTTTGGGTTGAGTGAATTACCCGAATTTATTCTGATAATTGGTTGATAGTTTTGCTGCAAGTAGTGGATGCTGATGAGGAATGTGGTAATTCCGAAACATCTGTACATCCAACCATCTTGCAGTCTATATGCTTTGCCCAAATAAATTTGACGAGCTTGTAGTTAGTCAATGCATGGTTTTAAGCAGAGATCAAAAACAACAATAACGAAATAAAACTTTGACAAAATTTCCTACAGAAGTAAAATTTTGACAAAATTTTCCATAGAAATAAAATTTTGCACAAATCTTTTGTAAATACAAAATTTTGCAAATTTTTTTCTACACAAATAAAATTTTAACAAGATTTTCTATAGATAAGAAATTTTGCAAAAATTTTCTATAAATATAAAATTTTGCAAAAATTTTCTACAGAAATAAAATTTTGACAAAATTTTCTATAGAAATAAAATTTTGCAACAATTTTCCATTGATGTAAAATTTTGTAAAAATTTTCTATAGAAATAAGATGTTCACAAAGTTTTCTGTTGAAATAAAATTTTGCAAGAATTTACGATAGAAATGCAATTTTGACAAAATTTACGATAGATATTAAATTTTGCAAAAATTTTCTATAGAAATAAAATTTTGCAAAAATTTTCTATAGAAATAAAATTTTGACAAGATTTTCTATAGAAATAAAAATTTGACTAAATTTTCTGTAGAAAGAAAATTTTGGCAATGTTTTCGATAGAAATAAAAATTTTACAACATTTTCTAAAGAAAAAAAATTTAAACAAAATTTGCTTTATTTATTATATTTATAAATTTTTGCAATATATATTTTCTTTAGATATAAAATTCTGAGTAAAAAAAATTGACGAAATTTTCTATAGAAATAAAATTTTGATAAAATTTTCTATAGAAATACAAATTTGAGAAAATTCTCTACAGAAATAAATTTTGAAAAATTTTTTTTTTTGGAAATAAAATACAATTTTGAGAAAATTTTCAATAGAAATAAATTTTGTAGAAATAAAATATTGTTTTTATTTATACACTTCACCACTACTGTGGTACATGATATAATACGTGTGTGTGCATTTGTATGTAACGCCAAGAAATAGTAGTCATATACCGATCTTTTAGTATACCGATCGTCTTAGAATTAAATTCTGAGTCGATTTAGCGATGTCTGTCAGTCTGTATATGTAATTTTGTGTGCAAAGTACAGATCGCAGTTTAAGTCCGATCATCCTCAAATTTAGCACAGAGTTTTACTCAAAAACAATCGCTACTGATTTTGAAAAATCGGTTCAGATTTAGATATAGGTGCCATATATATTCATCACCGATCTGGTCATAATTGACGTATTTATCGACGCATTTTCTCAAAATTTCGTGCAGGCAAATGTTTTGGGGCTTTCGTGAGATATTGAAAACATCAGCCAAATCGGTTCTGATTTAGATATAGCTCCCATATATATCTTTTGTCCGATTTGCACTTATATGGGCTCAAAAGCCAGGGTTTTGCCCTGAGTTGCTTCAAATTTTGCATAACAAATACGCCCAATAGTATCGGTAAGTGTGCCAAATTTGGTTAAAATCGGTTCAGATTTTGATATAGCTCCATTATATATCTTTCGTCCGATTTGCACTTACATGGCTTCAAAAGCCAGAGTTTTGCCCTAATTTCCTTAAAATTGTGCACAAGGAATACGTTTAATAGTATCATTAAGTGTGCCAAATTTGGCTTAAATCGGTTCAGATTTAGATATAGCTTCCATATATATCTTTCGCCCGATTGACACCGGAGGCCAAAACTATTCTCCCATTTACGTTTTTTGCTGAAATAGGCGGATTATTATTGTAACTATGCATGCCAAATTTGGTCAAAATTAGTTCGTGTTTAGATATAGCTCCCATATATATGTACGTCAGAGTATTTTAGACCCATTTTCAATGGGAGTTTCTTCCAATTGACAGTTTCCACAAAGAATACATTTAATATGCTATTTAAGTGTGTCATCTTGATCTAACATGGCCAAATTACCCACATTTTACACAAAATTCTGTGATGAATTTCCCACATCGTAGTCATATCCTACACGCTGTAATGCCAAACAAACCACAGAACAGTTTTGCTGCAAATAGGGGATGCTGATGAGGAATGTGGTAATTCCGAAACGTGCGTCCATCCAACCATATTGCAGTCTATAGGGCTTTGCCCAAATAAATTTGAAAAACAATATTTTCCTCTGTTGGTTAAGCTACTTATGTAGTTTAGTCAACGCAATGTTTTTTTAAGCTGAGATCAAAACAACAAATATAAAATAAAATGTTGACAAAATTTTCTATAGAAATAAAATTTTGACAAAAATTCCTATAGAAAAAAAGATTTTCTATGGAAATGAAATTTTTACAAATTTTTCTATAGAAATAAAATTATGATGAAATGATAACCACCTGTGGGTTTCCAGCCAAATTAAAAGCAGTCACACTATCACGCTTGAATTCCATTATAATAAACTTCATTTCTGAATGCATCATGCTCTATCACAGTTGTCGAGAGTTTTATAAGAATAGCAACATGAAAAGGTGGCAATACATCTCAATCACATTGTAGTGATTTTTTTCTTATGGCCACATATCTAGTCCATACCATCCTCAGGTTCTTTCCCACAATTCTTAAGAGTTGTACCAAAAAATAATTGTAGCCCCCTAAAGTATACTTCATTTTTAATATTATTTATATTTTTTCCCTCTACATAGATATTGTATCATATGCTCCAACTTTTCTTTTAGGAAAAAGTAATTTTCAATAATATTACCAGCTTATTTTGCACCTCATTGCCATGGAAAAGTAACTGAGTATAATGTATAAATAATTTATATCTTGAATAAAATTAACTTTTTCCATGGCAATCATAATTCATTGAACACAATTTTTTGTTTGCTCTCGGTCTCTGCTTTGCCAACCAATATTTTTCGCTTCATGTCATCTTAAGCGAGAAGAAAATGAAAAACGACAACTTACCATTAGAGGACTTATAGGAAAAACTATTTATTTATGCAAAGCACATTGACATTATGGTCTGAGCTCTGTATATGGAAGTCTTACAGTAAGAGTTTTCTTTTTTCTCAGCCATATCTAGATTTTGATACGTTTTTTTTTCAGATTCTCTTTTGCCAATTTTCATTTGGTTATGGTCCAAGGAAAAACCAACATTTTATTAACACTTAGCTATAGAGCGAGATAGAGAAAGCAAGAACAATTTCCAACTTAAAGAGCAGGAAAAAAATGTGTAGCATATTTTCAGGGGCCCACAGAATGACGAAAGTAATGTAACCTCATAGAGTTTTTTTTAAATGCTGGAGTTTTTAGAATTATGGGTAGAAGGGATAATAAGGCGCACCTGAATGTTGGTACACAAGGTGACATTTTCTCCTGCGCCACCTGTCTATGTCAGAAAATTTCTTCATTTCTTTTTTCCCTCTCTTAATATTTACATATTTATTCATAAGCAAATAACCACCTACCTATATAGAAAAACTCATAAATTTTATTATAAATGTCTGAGTAGCAGCAGTCAAAGCAAAAAAAAATATGTTTATGGAAACTCAAAAATTTCCTAGAGAGTGAGATATTTTCTTGGTATTTGGTTGGGTTTTATATTATTCGGAACTGTAATGGTTTTGGCCTTGTTCTGTTTTGTAAATTTTTTTTCCTGTTGAGGCTAATACCCCAAAAATCTTGTGGTAAGTCCAAAAAAACTTTAATGTTTACTACGGTGATTAAATATAAGTTTTCTATTATTCAAAAAAATTAAAAATTAGTTTTCGGTATTTGTCCAAAATCGGTAACCCAGTAACAAAAGAGATCAATAACGATAACGAAAAATAAGTAACGATCGTCTCAGCATTTGTATATCAACATTTTGGATACCATCTGAAACAGGTTAGATTTTTTTACTGTTTGGTGATTGGTATAATTTTTGATGTTTGGCACAATTTCAATTTTGTTATAGAAAAAAAATATTACAAAATTTTATATTGAAATAAAATTTTGTCAAAATTTTGTAAAGAACTAACATTTTGACAAAATTTTGTATAGGAATAAAATTTTGACAAAATTTTTTAGAGAAATAAAAATTTGTATAGAAAAAAAAAATTTGACAAAATTTTCTCTAGAAAAAAAATATGACAAAATTCTCTAGAAAAAAAATTGGGACAAAATTTTCTATAGAAGTATACATTTGACAAAATTTTCTCTAAAAATAAAATTTTCTCTAGAAATAAAATTACGACAAAATTTTCTATAGAAATAAAAATTTGACAAAATGTTTTGACAAATTTTTCTATAGAAACAAAATTTTCTATAGAAGCAAAATTTTGACAAAATTATATATAGAAATAAAATTTTTTGTAGAAATAAAATTTTGACAAAACTTCCTTTAGAAATAAAATTTTGATAAAACTTTCTTTAGAAATAAAATTTTGACAAAATTTTCTATTGAAATAAAATTTTGACAAATTTTTGTAAAGAAATAAAATTTTTCAAAAATTTACTAAAGAAATAAATATTTGAGAAAATTTTTAAGAACATTTTCTGTAGAAATAAAATTTTGACAAAATTTTCTATAGAAATAAATTTTTGACAAGCTTTTGACAAAGTTTTCTACAGAAAAACAAGTAAGTAAAGTCTAAAGTCGGGCGGAGCCGACTATATTATACCCTTCACCACTATGTAGACAAACATTTGTGTTACCATCCCAACTACTTAAAATTTGCTGGGAGCTATATAAAGGTTTGCATTTCCAGATACAAATACTTTTAATGGAAACAATTTTTTGTACTTCTAAAAAAACTCTAGAATTAAAATTTAAATCGGCTAACGCCCTGGGATGAAACACAATGTTAGTAAAAAATATGGGAAATATGAAGCGAGAGAAATTTTAATGCAATTGTACACCCTCAAAAAAAAATCGCTTCTCTAACATATGTTCCAAACATATTTTGCAAACAACATACAAGCGGTTTCACAGAAATTGCTCTCATTTCATTCTCTCGCTGTGTTATGTTGATATCTTTTTATTCAACCCTCCCGGTTTCCATCTCTATTTCTCTCTCTATACTAACTCTCTCTCTCTCTCTCTGTCGCTCTCTGAATAAAGTATACCAACATATATATGTTTACTCGAAATTTGTAAATTTATATATGTTTACATTCACACATATTATTTTTATGAAATATTCATGCCCCAAACATAATATATTCTAACATATTAACATATGTGTCCCAAACATTTTGTGTTAGTTTAGGAACATTACATGTTTGCACTTAAATGTATTGTGTTTAAAAATTGTGCCCGAAACACATTTTGTTTATATCGGAACATATGAAAAACATATTTTTCTAACAGTGTACAAAAGAGATTTATGATTTTTCAGGCGATACATATGTATTCGAGATATAGGACAATTAGAGTAATATTTACAATTTTTGCTACTCAGCAGTGGCGATTTTACAAGGATATTGGTTAGATCTCGCCAAGATATGTGGTCAAGTGTGGGTTGTGATATATTATTTGGTCTAGTCGTGCGACTTGGAGCCTTATGTAAAACTCATCCGTTCTGTGGAAATTTTGGCATTGCAGTGTGTAGGATATGGCTAAGATATGGGGAAATCATCACAGAATTTTGTGTACAGTGTGAGAACTTTTGCCATATTTGTATTCTCTGAGGAAACTATCCAGTCAATTGGAGGAAAATCCCATTGAAAATGGGTCTAAAATATGAAACAGTCGACCATATTTCACCAACTCTGATGTACGTATATATGGGAGCTATATACAATCTGAACAATTTTGACTAAATTTGACATGCATAGTTAGAATAACAATTCTGCTATCTATGCGAAATTTCACGCAAATGGGAGTATAACTTTGGCCCCCCTGGTCATATGAGTGCAACTCGGACGGGAGATATATATGGGTGCCTTATCTAAATCTGAACCGATTTCAACCAAATTTGCCACAATTACCTATACTACTAAACGTACTCTTTGTGCGAAATTTGAAGCAAATCACGGCAAAACCCTGGATTTTGAGGCCATATAATTTCAAATCGGACGAAATATATATATGGGAGCTATATCTAAATCTGAATCGATTTTGACCATATTTGGCACATACAATAGTATCGTTAAATGTACCGCTTGTGCAAAATTTGAAGTAAGTCAGGGCAAAACTCTGCCTTTTGAGACCATATAAGTCCAAATCGGGCGAGAGATATATATGTGAGCTATATCTAAATCTGAACCGATTTTAACAAAATTTGACACACTTAAAGATACTATTAAACGTACCCCTTGTGCAAAATTTGAAGCAAATCACGGCAAAACTCTGGCTTTTGTGGCCATATAAGTTCAAATCGGACGAAAGATATATATGGGAGCTATATCTAAATTTGAACCGATTTCAATCAAATTTACCAAGCATTAGTAGAATGTCAATTCTACCCTCTGTGCAAAATTTCACGAAGATCGGTTGTAAACTTTGGCCTCTGTGGTCATATGAGTCTAAATCGGACGAAAGATATATATGGTAGCTATATCTAAATCTGAACCGATTTGGCTGATATTTTGCAAGATTTTCGAGATTCATAAAATATTTGGATGTACGGTATTTCAAGAAAATCGGTTGATAAACACGCTAACTATGACCACATCGGGGATAAATATATATGGCAGCTATATCTAAATCTGAACCGATTTTTTCCAAAACCAATAGCGATTGTCTTTGTCCCAAGAAACGGCCCTATGCCAAATTTGAGGACGATCGGACTTAAATTGCGAGCTGTACTTTGTGCACAAAATTACATATACAGACAGACAGACGGACAGACAGACAGACAGACAGACAGACAGACAGACAGACGGACATCGCTAAATCGACTCAGAATTTAATTCTAAGCCGATCGGTATACTAAAAGATGGGTCTATGACAATTATTTCTTAGCGTTACATACAAATGCACAAACCTATTATACCCTGTACCACAGTAGTGGTGAAGGGTATAAAAAATTAACAAAATTTCCTACAGAAATAAAATTTTTTATAGAAGTAAAATGTTGACAAAATTTTGTGTAGAAATAAAATTTTGAGAAAACCTTCTATAGGAATAAAATGTTGACAAAATTTTCTATAGATACAACGTTTTGACAAAAGTTTCTATAGAAATAAAATTTTGGCAAAACTTTCTATAGAAATAAAATTTTGGCAAAAGTTTCTATAGAAATAAAATTTTGACCAAATTTTCTATAGAAATAAAATTTTGACAAAATTTCTTACAGAAATAAAATTTTGAAAAAAAAATTTCAATAGAAATAAAATTTTATGAAAATTTTCTATAGAAATAAAATTTTGACAAAATTTTCTATAGAAATAAAATTTTGTTGTTGTTTTTTATTGCAGCTTAAAACCATACATTGACTGAACTACAAGTGTAGCTTAACCAACAGAGGAAAAGAATGTTTGTCAAATTTATTTGGGCAAAGCCCTATAGACTGCAAGATGGTTGGATGGACGCACGTTTCGGAATTGCCACATTCCTCATCAACATCCTCAACTTGTAGCAAAACTATCAACCAATTATCAGAATAAATTCAGACAGTTCATTAAACCCAACAATAAGCCACACTTAAACCCTCCGAAAAAAGGTTTTACATTGATAGCCGGCTTATGCCGAAATAAATTCGAAACAAACATATCTCCTTTCCTATGCCACTGTCAAATCATCGATTTGAATTCAGTTGGCTGGGTTTATTCTGAGTGTGCTTCCTTTTCTTTTTTCATTCTTTTTGTTTTGTTTTCGATGATTTGACAGTGGCATAGGAAAAGAATTTATTCGGCTTAAGCGCCTATCAATGTAAAACCTTTTTTCGGAGGGTTCAAGTGTGGTTTATTGTTGGGTTTAATGAACTGTCTGAATTTATTCTGATAATTGGTTGATAGTTTTGCTACAAGTTGAGGATGTTGATGAGGAATGTGGCAATTCCGAAACGTGCGTCCATCCAACCATCTTGCAGTCTATAGGGCTTTGCCCAAATAAATTTGACAAACATTCTTTTCTTCTGTTGGTTAAGCTACACTTGTAGCTTAGGCAATGCATGGTTTTAAGCTGAAATCAAAAATAACAACAATGATTATAGAAAGAAACCGACAATAACAAAACAAAACGAATTTGACAAAATGTTTTGACAATTTTTTCTATAGAAATAAAATTTTCTATGGAAGTAAAATTTTGACAAAATTATATATAGAAATAAAATTTTCTGTAGAAATAAACTTTTGACAAAACTTTCTTTAGAAATAAAATGTTGACAAAATATTCTATGGAAATAAAAATTTGACTAAATTTTCTATAGAAATAAAATTTTGACAATTTGTTCCATAGAAATAAAATTTTTCAAAAATTTACTAAAGAAATAAATATTTGAGAAAATTTTCTATAGAAATCAATAGAAATAAAATAAAACCTATAAAAATAAAATTTTGACAAATTGTTCTATAGAAATAAAATTTTGACAAAATTGTATATAGAAATAAAATTTTGACAAAACTTTCCATAGAAATAAAATTTTGACAAAAATTTGTGTAGAAATATAATTTTTACAAATTTTTCTATAGAAATAAATATATGAGAAAATTTTCTATAGAAGGAAATATCTGAGAAAATTTTCTGTAAAACCCAATTTTAAGAATATTTTCTATAGAAATAAAATGTTGACAAAATGTTTTATAGAAATAAAATTTGACAAAATTTTCTATAGAAATAAAATTTTGCAAAAATTTTCTTTAGAAATAATATTATGACCAAGTGTTCTACAGAAAGTAAAATCTTTAGAAGTAAAATTTTAATAAAATTTTCTACAGAAAAAAAAATTGACAAAATTTTTTATAGAAATAAATTTTTGACAACATTTTGTATAGAAGTAAAATTTTTAGAAAACTTTCTATAGGAATAAAATGTTGACAAAATTTTCTATAGAAATAGAATTTTGCAAAAATTTTATATATAAATCAATTTTAAGATAATTTTATCTAAAAATTAAATTTTTATAAAATTTTCTCTAGAAAGAAAAGTTTTGACAAAATTTTCTATAGAAATAAAATTTTGACAAAATTTTCTCTAAAAATAAAATTTTGATACAATTTTCTATAGAAATGAAACTTTTGAAAAAAAAAAAAAAATTCTTTAAATTCAATATATTAACCCTCTGTATCATAGTGTAGACTATAGGCAACATACCGTTCGAATGCCTAAAAATTAATAAATATAACTTCTTTAGCTCAATCACGCACTTTATCCCGTGGTTTACATATTGAGCTAATAAACTTGTAAAAATAGAACATTTAGGTGGCACTACTTGCTGGAAATTGACATTTATTTATTGACTATTGGTATACACGAAAAAATGCTGGTTTGCTGTGACTTCAAAAAATAATAAAAAATTGTTGTGCTTGTGTTTTGTGTGTAATATTGTTAAATTGGAGAGGTAAGTGTTTGAGCTTTATTGTAGAATGTCCTTTTTGAACAATTTTTAACTTTTGTTTTTTGTTTTTGGTGGCAAATAATGTTTGGCAACACACCCAATTTGTGGGAGTTTCTCTTCAAATAATAAAAATAAATGAAAATAATAAAATATGTGTATTTTATTTTTTTTTTTTGTTTTTTTGTTATCATCTGCAATACAAAAAATCATACAAATCGGAGTTCATGAGTGATAGAGGGTTAAAGAAATTTAAATTCCATAGTATCGAAATCCATTGTAAGTTATTCCTTTTTGGTGCAATCGAGAATAATTAAAACATTTAAAATTTAAATTCTAAGGAATTTATACGCTCAAAAAATTATCGCTATAAAAGGAGGGATCATTCATTCATTCATTCGAAAAAAAACAACCTTATTTGTCATACTAACCACAAAAATTTACTCAAAAACTTTAAAATAATATTTTTTAATTTTAGTAGATTGTGGTAAAATTTTCTTGAAATTATTGTAGATTATTTTAGGCACAAGTGGCAATCGTGCTCAGAGGCCCACCCTGAAATATGCACTAACTTTACAATTCATTATAATTTTATAAATCATTATAAATGTGAAAATGCCCACATTCGGTTTTTGTAACCGCTTAGCTCTTGTCGATTTTAAACACCCTAATGTTTACATTTCTCTTTACTTTGCTTTGGTTTAACTAGATTTATTATTAATAATCCCCAATTTTGGTTTTCATTTTGCGGTTTGATGGTGCGTTTGGATTGGGGTGCGGTGAAAACCTTTAATCTTAACAAACAGTTGCAATGTTCTAAATTAAAAATTTTTACAATTCTATAACTATTATAAACAAATATATAACATTTATAATATTTACTAAAATTATATAAATAAATATCATATGGCATTTCCTACAAGAGCTAAGGCATCACTATCACACTGCTTTAGTAAGCACGACCCTTGTTTTTATTACGTATCTATTGATATTTTCCCACTTCCATGCTCAGCGCCATTTGAGAGGATAATTTATTGGCTTCATTTAAACAAAATCGTTACTTAACTTCAAGAGTTTAAACAAACTGCCGTACAATGAATGGCTTCAAAGAAAAACAAAAATAAATCCACTACAAAGAGAAACATGAACTTTGAAATAAATTTCAAAAGTATAGAAATTTTCAGGCCATTGCACGAAGAGAGATAGGAAGCAGAAAGAAAAGAATCAAAAAATTGGGCGTGGGTTTTCAAAGGGTAATATATATATATATATATATATATATATATATATATATATATATATATATATATATATATATATATATATATATATATATATATATATATATATATATATATATATATATATACAGTCGAAGCTCTGTTTAACGAATACCCCATTTAGCGAAAATCCAATTTAACGAACGACCAAATTTTTAACATTGTGTATTCTAAATAACGAACGGTTGAACAAAATTTACGTTCGATTTAACAAAAATGCTTCTAATCTTAAGAAAATAAACAACAAAAAATCAGCAATTTTGACGACTGTGAGAATGGTTTAAGTCCTTCGGAAACGTCCACAAAATACGGCATTCCCAAGATGTTTAGATCGAATCAGCTCCGCTACCGGAAAATGATCTACCCCAGATCCGGCACAGGACTACTGTGTGAATGGACCAGAACCAGAAGGGAACGACCACTGTAACACAGTTTGCCATTGACGAGGTAAATGTACACTGCAAGATACGGCTTGAACTCATTTCGAAGAAGATGACCTGAATTTAGTAGGACTATACATTTTCTGGGACAAACTGTTAGGATCCATTTTTTAGCCCAATTCCAATCGCATCAGAAAGGAAAAACTTTTTGAAGGTGTTGATCTAACATAACAAAATTTTAAAATCAGGAGAGTATAGAAATCAATAAATAATATGAAATTTTAAAAATTTGCCACAAACTGGAGTACTGTTACTAGTCCTGTGATAGGTCCGTCAGTGACAGTATGCACCAAGTTTCCGTTGGATCGCTATTTGGATCCTAAGTAAGAAGCTACTAAGTCTATTGTGATACCACAGGTGGTGAACTTCTCTCTTATTAATGAGAGCTACGCGATTCTATATTTAGCTCAATGACAAGGAACCTCGTTCTCTTAGCAGAAGAGAAACTATTAAATACACAGGAATGTCAGTATCATTACTGAGAGGGATAAACTACCGTTGAAAACCTTTTATAGTGTTCGATCGAAACGGGAATCTAGCGTTGAGAGTACATATATGCCGAACAGCAATCAGTGAACAATGTTCATGTATGTAGGACGTGTTAGAATGTTACTATGAACTCTAGATATGCTTGGCCTAGCTTGAAACCGGGCACACATCAAGGCGAATATTGACATGGGTGTATATAGCCCCTTATGAGACAGCGAAACTTGCATCGTATTTTCAACCTATCCTAGACATATCAAATTCAACAGTTTATTTTTTAAGTGCCTCTGTAGTACTTTAATTTTGCTAAATACTTATGCATTTTTTCTCATGTGGTAAAAAAATCGATTTTCAATAAAAGTTAAAATTTTAAATTCCCGTTCGATTTAACGAATTTTTCTAAATGACGAAAGGGCCTGACAATATATCGTTCGTAAAATCGAGCTTCGACTGTATATTAACTTTGTCATTCCGTTTGTAACACATCGAAATATTGCTCTAAGACCCCATAAAGTATATATATTCTGGGTCGTGGTGAAATTCTGAGTCGATCTGAGCATGTCCGTCCGTCCGTCTGTTGAAATCACGCTAACTTCCGAACGAAATAAGCTATCGACTTGAAACTTGGCACAAGTAGTTGTTGTTGATGTAGGTCAGATGGTATGGCAAATGGGCCATATCGGTCCACTTTTACGTATAGCCCCCATATCAACGGACCCCCAAATTTGACTTGCGATTGCTCTACGAGAAGCAAATTTCATCCGATCCGGCTATATGGTATATGGTCTCTAACAACCATGCAAAAATTGGTCCACATCGGTCAATAATTGTATATAGCCCCCATATAAACCGATCCCCCGATTTGGCTTGCGGATCCTCTAAAAGAAGCAAATTTCATCCGATCCGGCAGAAATTTGGTACATGGTGTTGGTATTTGTTCTCTAATGACCATGCAAAAATTGGTCCACATCGGTCCATAATTATATATAACCCCCATATAAATCGATCCCCAGATTTATCCTCCGGAGCTTCTTGGAGGAGCAAAATTCATCCGATCCGGTTGAAATTTGGAACATGGTGTTAGAATGTGGTCTCTAACAAACACGCAAGAATTGGTCCATATCGGTCCATAATTATATATAGCCCCCATATAAACCGTTCCCCAGATTTGATCTCCGGAGCCTCTTGGAGGGGCAAAATTCATCCGATCCGGTTGAAATTTGCAATGTGGTGTTAATATATGGCCTCAAAAACACCCATGCAAAAATTGGTCGAAATCGCTCCATAATTATATATAGCGCCTATATAAACCGATCCCCAGATTTGACCTCCGCAGCCCCTTGGAAGAGCAAAATTCACCCGATTCGGTTGAAATTTGGTGCGTGATGTTAGTATATGGTATCCAACAACCATGCAAGAATTGGTACATATTATATATAGCCCTCATATAAACCGATCCCCAGATTTTACCTCCGATGCCTTTTGGAGAAGCAAAATTCATCCGATCTGGTTGAAATTTGGTACGTGGTGCTAGTATATGATATTTAACAACCACACCAAAAGTGGTCCATATCAGTCCATAATCATATATAGCTCCCATATAAACCGATCCCGAGATTTGGTTTTGGAGTCTCTTGGAAGAGCAAATTTCATCCGAGTCAGTTGAAATTTGGTACATTGTGCTAGTATAGGGCCATTAACATCGATGCCTAACTAGGTCCATATCGGCCTATAGTTATATACAGCCCTCAGATAAATCGATCCCCAATCACACACAAATTGGTCCATATAAACGTCCCCCATATTTCAATTCTGTCTCTCTACGTACCGTGCAAGGGTCCAAATCGATTCGTAATTATTTGTAAACATACCTATACATAACTTTTTTGTCTAATATATACCACGTATGGACTAAATCACAATTTAGAAAACGATGTTAAGAAGTTTTTAGTAAAAAAATCGATTGTGGATGACAACCTTTCTACGCAATCCATGGTGGAGAGTACATAAGATTCGGCCTGGCCGAACTTACGGCCGTATACACTTGTTGAAACTGAAATGGCTTTAGCTCTAGCTCATTTTTGTGGATTTCCAGTCAAATGTAAAGCAATCACGCTTGAATTCCATGTCGTATAATTTTAGTTCTAAAAACAATAGATCAAAATGCTTTCGTAAGTTTGTAAACAATATAATGAACTATCACTGAAATACATTTGACAACTGTCAGACAGCTTATAGTCACACTGTAATTATACATTATTCCTGTTTTGGTACTACCAAACTTTTGACCCTTTATTGTCCTTATTAGATCCTTCCTAGCCACGCTTCTGATTCTATTACATAACATAAATAACCCTCATAATGGGTTCAAGTACATACTCTGTTCGTTTATTCGCAAAGTTACTGAAATCGATACTCAACGTTCAACTCTGTTAACTGTTGGAGTTGGTTAGACAAAATGCATCGCCCTGATTGCAGTTGAAACTGTGTTAAGTTCTCCATTCAAGTGTTTGTAAATTTACAATGGGCTAAAAGTCAAAGCACTTAAAAACTTGATATTTATGGTGACATATGTCCCCTTCAGCACCACATTTAAACTGCAATTTTTAGGGAATGTAGGATATAAACAGCAATAATTTGTAGCGAATAATTTCAAACAGATTGTAATGCTTCTCAAGCAGGGGTAAACAAAACTAAAATCATTTTGGTTCTGAATCAATTCTGTATAAAAAAAAAGTAAGTAAGTAAAGTCTAAAGTCGGGCGGGCCGACTATATTGTACCCTTCACCACTATGTAGACCAAAATTTGTGTTACCATCTCAACTTCTTCAAATTATTATGAAGGTTTATATACTCATATACAAATATTTATATCTTAGGCGACTTGGAGACAATTTTTTATACTTCTACAAAATCCCTAGAATTAAAATTTAAACGGGCTAACACTCAGGGATGAAACACAATGTTAGTATAGCAATATGAGAGATATAAAGCTAGAGCAATTTTAATGCAATTGCATTTATAATTTATGTGACGATTCATATGTATTCGAGACAGAGGACATTTTGGCGATTTTACAAAGATTTGGCCAAGTCGAGCAATATTTCCATAAGTCGGAGCCTTATTCCAAACTCGACCGTTCTGTGGAAAGACTGGCATTACAGTGTGTAGGATATGACAACGATATGGGAAATCATCACAGAATTTTGTGTAAATTGTGGGTATTTTGACCATATCTGTATAAACCGGAAGAACAAATACATGGAAGCTTTATCTCAAGCAGAACCAAATAAAATCAAACCTGACACACTTAAGTAGCATATTAAATATTTTCTCTGTGGAAACTATCGAGTCAATTGAAGGAAAATCGAAAATGGGTCTAAAATATGAAACATTCTACAATATTCCCCAACTTTGGCGTACATATATATATATATATATATATATATATATATATATATATATATATATATATATATATATATATATATATATATATATATATATATATATATATATATATATATATATATATATATATATATATATATATATATATATATATATATATATATATATATATATATATATATATATATATATATATATATATATATATATATATATATATATATATATATATATATATATATATATATATATATATATATATATATATATATATATATATATATATATATATATATATATATATATATATATATATATATATATATATATATATATATAGGCAGCGTTTCCACAATTAATTTTTATTTTTGACCAACATTTGGACCAAAATTGGACCAAAATTGGACCGAAATTCGTACCAAGCGGACCATTTTTCCAAATTAAATTACTATCAATAAAAAGTTAAAATTTTTTCAAAAATTTTACTTCGTTAAAAAGTTTTGTCAAGTTTTTATTTCTATATAAAATAATGTCAATATTTTATTTTTATATAAAATTATGTCAAAATTTTATTTCTATAGAAAATTTTGTCAAAATTTTATTTCTATAGAAAATTTTGTCAAAATTTTATTCTTTAAGCTGAGATAAAAAACAACAATAACGATTGAAGAGAAGCCAACAATAACAAACAAAACGAAAATTTTATTCCTATAGCAAATTTTGTCAAAATTTTATTTCTACATAAAATTATGTCAAAATTTTATTTCTTTAGAAAATTTTCGCAAAATTTTATTCCTATAGAAAATTTTGCAAAATTTTATTCCTATAGAAAATTTTGTCAAAATTTTATTCCTATAGAAAATTTTGTAAAAATTTTATTTCTCTACAAAATTTTTTAAAAATTTTATTTCTATAGAAAATTTTCTCAAAATTTTATTTCTATAGATAGTCATCGCAAGATTTTATTTCTATATAAAGTTTTTACAAAATTTTCTTCCTATACAAAATTTTTGCATAATTTTGTATGTATATACAATTTTTTTAAATTTTATTTCTGTACAAAATTTTTTTAAATTTTATTTCTGTACAAAATTTTTGCAAAATTTTATTTCTATAGAAAATGTTGTTAAAGTTTTATTCAGAACATTTTGTCAAAATTTTATTTCTACAGAAAATGTTGTTAAAATTTTATTCAGAAAATTTTGTCAATATTTTATTTCTATAGAAAATTTTGTCAAAATTTTATTTCTATACAAAATTTTGTCAAAATTTCCTTTCTTTAGTAATTTTTGTCAAAATTTCCTTTCTTTAGCAATTTTTGTCAAAATTGTATGTCTATAGAAAATTTTGTAAAAATTTTATTTTTTAAAAAATTTTGTAAAAATTTTATTTCTATAGAAAAATTTTTAAAAATTTTATTTCTATCGAAAATGTTCTCAAAATTTTATTTCTATATAAAATTTTTACAAAATTTTCTTCCTATACAAAATTTTTGCATAATTTTGTATGTATATACACTTTTTTAAAGTTTATTTCTGAACAAAATTTTAGCAAAATTTTATTTCGTTGTTGTTGTTTTTTATTTCAGCTTAAAACCATACATTGACTAAACTACAAGAGTAGCTTAACCAACAGAGGAAAAGAATGTTTGTCAAATTTATTTGGGCAAAGCCCTATAGACTGCAAGATGGTTGGATGGAGTTGGAGTTTATTAATAAACTGCCTGAATTTATTCTGATAATTGGTTGATAGTTTTGCTGCAAGTAGAGGATGCTGATGAGGAATGTGGTAATTCCGAAACGTGCGTCCATCCAACCATCTTGCAGTCTATAGGGCTTTGCCCAAATAAATTTGACAAACATTCTTTTCCTCTGTTGGTTAAGCTACTCTTGTAGTTTAGTCAATGTATGGTTTTAAGCTGAAATAAAAAACAACAACAATGCTTAAAGAACAAAACCAACAATAACAAAACAAAACAAATGGAAAATTTTATTTCTATAGAAAATGTTGTCAAAATTTTATTTCTACATAAAATTATGTCAAAATTTTATTTCTTTAGAAAATTTTGCAAAATTTTATTCCTATAGAAAATTTTGTCAAAATTTTATTCCTATAGAAAATTTTGTAAAAATTTTATTTCTCTACAAAATTTTGTAAAAATTTTATTTCTCTACAAAATTTTTTAAAAATTTTATTTCTATAGAAAATTTTCTCAAAATTTTATTTCTATAGATAGTCATCGCAAGATTTTATTTCTATATAAAGTTTTTACAAAATTTTCTTCCTATACAAAATTTTTGCATAAATTTGTATGTATATAAAATTTTTTTAAATTTTATTTCTGTAGAAAATTTTTGCAAAATTTTATTTCTATAGAAAATGTTGTTAAAGTTTTATTCAGAACATTTTGTCAAAATTTTATTTCTACAGAAATTGTTGTTAAAATTTTATTCAGAAAATTTTGTCAATATTTTATTTCTATAAAAAATTTTGTCAAAATTTTATTTCTATACAAAATTTTGGCAAAATTTCCTTTCTTTAGCAATTTTTGTCAAAATTTCCTTTCTTTAGCAATTTTTGTCAAAATTTTATTTCTATAGAAAATTTTGTAAAAATTTTATTTCTATAGAAATTTTTCGCAAAATTTTATTTCTATAGAAAATGTTTTTAAAATTTTATTCAGAAAATTTTGTCAAAATTTATTTCTATATGAAATTATATTATTATATATAAAATTATGTCAAAATTTTATTTCTATATAAAATATGTCAAAATTTTATTTCTATAGAAAATTTTGTCATAATTTTATTCCTATAGAAAATTTTCTCAAAATTTTATTTCTATACAAAATTTTGTCAAAATTTCCTTTTTTTAGCAATTTTTGTCAACATTTCCTTTCTTTAGCAATTTTTGTCAAAATTTTATTCCTATAGAAAATTTTGTCAAAATTGTATGTCTATAGAAAATTTTGTAAAAATTTTATTTCTATAGAAATTGTTTGCAAAATTTTATTTTTATAGAAAATTTTGTAAAAATTTTATTTCTATAGAAAAATTTTTAAAAATTTTATTTCTATCGAAAATGTTCTCAAAATTTTATTTCTATCGAAAATGTTCTCAAAATTTTATTTCTATAGATAGTCATCGCAACATTTTATTTCTATATAAAATTTTTACAAAATTTTCTTCCTATACAAAATTTTTGCATAATTTTGTATGTATATACACTTTTTTTAAGTTTATTTCTGAACAAAATTTTAGCAAAATTTTATTTCTATAGAAAATGTTGTTGAAATTTTATTTATATAGAAATTTTTGTCAAAATTTTATTTATATTGTTGTCTTTGATCTCAGCTTAAAGCCATGCATTGACTAAACTACAAGTGTAGCTTAACCAACAGAGTCTATAGGGCTTTGCCCAAATAAATTTGACAAGCATACTTTTCCTCTGTTGGTTAAGCTACACTTGTAGTTTAGTCAATGCATGGATTTAAGCTGAGATAAAAAAAAACAACAATAACGATTGAAGAGAAGCCAACAATAACAAACAAAACGAATGAAGATAGAGGAAGCACGCTCAAAAACAAACCCAGCCAAATACATTCAAATCGATGATTTGAGTTTGGCAAAGGAAAAGAGATATGCTGGCAAATTTGTTTAGGCAGTAGCCGACTATCAAACCCTTTTTCGGGATGTTCAAGTGTAGTTCACGTTGGGTTGAGTGAATTACCCGAATTTATTCTGATAATTGGTTGATAGTTTTGCTGCAAGTAGAGGATGCTGATGAGGAATGTGGTAATTCCGAAACAGCTGTACATCCAACCATCTTGCAGTCTATAGGGCTTTGCCCAAATAAATTTGACAAGCATACTTTTCCTCTGTTGGTTAAGCTACACTTGTAGCTTAGTCAATGCATGGCTTTAAGCTGAGATCAAAAAAATCAAAAACAACAAATTTTATTTCTATAGAAAATGTTGTTAAAATTTTATTCCTATAGAAAATTTTGTCAAAATTTTATTTCTATAGAAAATTTTGTCAAGATTTTATTACTATAGAAAATTTTGTCAAAATTTTATTTCTATAGAAAATTTTGTCAAAATTTCCTTTCTTCAGAAAATTTTGTCAAAATTTTATTTCTATAGAAAATTTTGTCAAAATTTTATTCCTATAGAAAATTTTGTCAAAATTTTATTTCTATAGAAAATTTTGTCAAGATTTTATTCCTATAGAAAATTTTGTCAAAATTTTATTTCTATAGAAAATTTTGTCAAAATTTCCTTTCTTTAGCAATTTTTGTCAAAATTTCCTTTCTTTAGCAATTTTTGTCAAAATGTTATTCCTATAGAAAATTTTGTGAACATTTTATTTCTATCGAAAATGTTCTCAAAATTTTATTTCTATAGAAATTTTTCGCAAAATTTTATTTTGTATGGAAAATTTTGTAAAAATTTAATTTTTATAGAAAATTTTTTAAACATTTTATTTCTATCGAAAATGTTCTCAAAATTTTATTTCTATAGATAGTCATCGGAAAATTTTATTTCTATATAAAATTTTTACAAAATTTTCTTCCTATACAAAATTTTTGCATAATTTTGTATGTATATAAATTTCTTTTTAAAGTTTGTTACTGTACAAAATTTTATTTCTATAAAAAATGTTGTTAAAATTTTTTTCATATAGAAAATTTTGTCAAAATTTTATTCGTATAGAAAATTTTGTCAAAATTTTATTTCTGTAGAAAATTTTGTCAAAATTTTATTTCTATAGAAATTTGTCGCAAAATTTTACTTTTATAGAAAATATTGTAAAAATTTTATTTCTATAAAAAATGTTGTTAAAATTTTTTTCATATAGAAAATTTTGTCAAAATTTTATTCCTATTGAAAATTTTGTCAAAATTTTATTTCTTTAGAAAATTTTGTAAAAATGTTATTTCTATAGAAAATTTTGTAAAAATTTTATTTCTATAGAAATTTTTCGCAAAATTTTATTTTTATAGAAAATTTTGTAAAAATTTTATTTCTATAGAAATTTTTTTAAAAATTTTATTTCTGTCGAAAATTTTATTTCTATAGATAGTCATCGCAAGATTTTATTTCTATATAAAATGTTTACAAAATTCTCTTCCTATACAAATTTTTGGCATAATTTTGTATGTATATAAAATTTTTTAAAAGTTTATTTCTATACAAAATGTTGGCAATTTTTTTTATTTCTATGCAAAATGTTGTTAAAATTTTATTCATATAGAAATTTTTGTTAAAATTTTATTTCTACACAAATTTTGTCAAATTTTAATTTCAATAAGAAATTTTGAAAAAAAATACCGATTTGACGAAAATGGACCAAAATCAACCAAATTCCATTTGGTCCGACCATCGGACCAAATTTAGAAATTAGTAATTCTTTGTACCAATTGTGGTCCGATCGGACCAAAATGGAAACCCTGTTGGGGGCTATATCTAAATCTGAACGGATTTTTACCAAATTTTACATGCATAGTTAGAATAATAATTCTGCTATCTCTGCAAAATTGCACGTAAATGGAAGTGTAACTTTGCCCTCCATGGTCATATGAGTGTAAATAGCGCGAAACATATATATGTGAGCTATATCTAAATCTGAAACGATTTTTACCAAATTTGGCACACTTAAAGATACCGTACCCCTTGTGAAAAATTTGAAGAAAATCAGGGCAAAACTCTGCCTTTTGAGGCCATATTAGTTCAAATCGGACGAAAGATATATATGGGAGCTATATTTAAATCTGAACTGATTTGACTGATATTTTGCATATTTTACGAGAGCGACAAAATACTTGGCTGTGCGAAATTTTAAGAAAATATGTTAGTAAATACGTCAATTATGACCAGATCTATGATAAATATATATGGCAGCTATATCTAAATCTGAACCTATTTGTTTCAAAATAAATTGCGATTGTCTTTGAGCCGAAGTAAAACTCTGCCCCAAATTTGTGGACGATCGGACTTAAAATGCGAGCTGTACTTTGCACACAAAATTACATACACAGACAGATGGACAGACGGACATCACTAAATCGACTCAAAATTTAATTCTAAGACGATCAGTATACTAAACGATGGGTCTCTGACTTTTCCTTCTTAACGTTACATACAAATGCACAAACTTTTTATACCCTGTACCACAGTAGTGGTGAAGTGTATAAAAACAAGTAAAGAAAAGCAAGGAAAATCAAAATAAACCTACATGCCCGAACTTAGTTTGACGTTTTGATTAAAAAAATTGTCTACAGCAATAAAAATTTTTCAAAATTTTCTATAGAAATAAAATTTTGTCAAAAATTTCTATACAAATAAAATGTTGACAAAAATTTCAATAGAAATAAAATTTTGACCAAATTTTCTACAAAAATAAAATTCTAATAAAATTTTCTACAAAAATAAAATTTTGACAAAATTTTCTACAGAAATGAAATTTTGCCAAAATTTTCGATAGACATAAAATTTTGACAAAAATTTCTATAGAAATAAAAGTTTGTCAAAATTTTCTACAAAAACAAATTTTTATAAAATTTTCTACAGAAATAAAAGTTTGTCAAAATTTTCTATAGACTTAAAAATTTTTCAAAATTTTCTATATACATAAAATCTTAACAAAATTTTCTATAAAAATAAAATTTTGTCAAAATTTTCTATAGAAATAAAAGTTAGATAAAACCTTCTACAAAAATAAAATTTTGACAAAATTCCCTATAGAAGCAAAATTTTTAGAAATTTTTCTATAGAAAAAAATTGACAAATTTGTCTATAGAAATAAATTTTGAAACAGTTTTCTATAAGAATAAAAATTTGACAAAATTTTTTATAGAAATGAAATTTGAAAAAAATTCTATAGAAATAAAATATTGACAAAATTTTCTATACAAAAAAAGTTTAACATAATTTTCAGTAGACATAAAATTTTGACAAAATTTTCTATGGAAATAAAATTTTGACAAAAAAAATCTATAGAAATAACAAAATTTTCTATAGAAATAAAAATTTGACAAAATTTTCTATAGAAATAAAATTTTGAGAAAAATTGCTATAGAAATAAAATTTTGAGAAAAATTGCTATAGAAATAAAATTTTGATTAAATTTTTTATAGAAATATTTTTTTTGTTTTGTTATTGTGGGTTTTTTTCTTTTAATTATTGTTGTTGTTTTTTTGATTTCAGCTTAAAACCATGCATTGACTGAACTACAAGTGTAGCTTAACCAACAGAGGAAGAGAATGTTTGTCAAATTTATTTGGGCAAAGCCCTATAGACCGCAAAATTAGATTAGATAAAACTTTCTACAAAAATAAAATTTTGAAAAAATTCCCTATAGAAACAAATATTTTACAATTTTTTCTATAGCAAAAAATTGACAAATTTGTCTATAGATATAAATTTTGAAACAGTTTTCTATAAGAATAAAATTTTGACAAAATTTTGTATAGAAATTAAATTTAAAAAAAAAATTCTATAGAAATAAAATGTTGACAAAATTTTCTATAGAAATAAAGTCTGAGATAATTTTCAGAAGACATAAAATTTTGACAAAATTTTCTATATAAATAAAATTTTAACAAAATTAAATAATTAATTAATAATTAAATTAAAAATTAATTAATAAAATTTTGAGAAAAATTTCTATAGAAATAAATTTAAAAAAAAAAATTCTTTAGAAATAAAATTTAAAAAAAAAATTATTTAGAAATAAAATTTTGACAAAATTTTCTATAGAAATAAAATTTTGAGAAAAATTTTTATAGAAATAAAATAAAAACAATAAATTCTTTAGAAATAAAATTTAAAAAAAAATTCTTTAGAAATAAAATTTTGTCAAAATTTTCTATAGAAATAAAGTGTAGACAAAATGTTCTATAGAAATAAAATCTGAAAAAATTTTCAGTAGAAAAAAAAATTTAACAAAATTTTCTATAGAAATAAAAATTTGACAAAATTTTCTAAGAAATAAAATTTTGAGAAAAATTTCTATAGAAATAAAATTTTGATTAAATTTTTTATAGAAATAAAACTTTGTCAAAATGTTCTATAGAAATAAAATTAAAAAAAATATATATTCTATAAATATAACATTTAAAAAAAATATTCTATAGAAATAAAACTTTGTCAAAATTTTCTATAGAAATAAGAGAGTTTTACTGAATCACGAAAATCGTCGTGTCACATTTCATTGTAGTAACAATGAAAATTATTGCAAATCATGACAATTGTCTTGAGTCACGAAAAGTTTAAACCTTTTGAATAAACTAAAAAACAACTCCAGCAAAAGTACAACTGTTTTTCAATACCATCACCTTATGTGCGGCGTGCTGCTTAAAACATATTTTGTATTTAGTCGGTCCATGGCCATCAGTATAAAAAACGGCAAATTTTGACCGTCTATAAGCCTATAGCGAGCCTTTCAGTTTTGAATGTCACTTTTGATTGATATAGGAGAACAGTGAGAAGTGGACACTCAATGTCGTCGAAATTTTGTCACCTTATGAGAGTTTACTCTTAATATTATAATATAGCACTCATCTTACAAAAATTGTCTATTTGTCCGATTTTCAGAATATCCAAGCTTATATTTGCTTTAAATCCTTTCAATGAATTTCTCTTTATAATTTTCCATTGAACTATTGTCTCATTTATTAATAATCCACTTCATTGGAGACCATTATTCTTCGGACGGGAAAGCGACATTTCATTTGTTTATCTTTTGAAAAGCAGTCACTATGCCAACAATTGTTTTCCCCCGCTTTCTTCATTTATAATCTCAGCGAATGCATTCAATTTAAGCTCGAAGTTTTAGAACTCCACATTAATGGTGGAAAGTCAAAAGGAGAGACAAGAAACCAGGATCTCAAACATCAACTAAGTAAAATGGAAAACGAGAAAAATCGACATTAACAGCGATAATAAAACTTAGCAAACAATCATAAAGAAACTCAATGACTCTCTCAGCCACAATTGAAATGCCAACAATTACCAGCGGTAATGGCTTAGATTTACTAATGCTTATGGACATAATCACACACACACACGCACACACGGATACACATAAGACCAAAGTGGAAATAGCCATTGAGAGGGGACGATGGAGAAATTTTATGAAACTAAATGATATATAAGCCCCAATCAGTGTTGCCATTATAGGTGATTTTTTTCAAAAGTTTGGAATTTTTTCAGAGAGAGAAGAAATTTTTGATTTGGATGCTTGGGGATTTTGTGGGAAATTTACAGAAATTTTGAGATTTTACAGGCAATATATTTATGTCGCACCAACCAAAACCAGCTAAATATATAAGCAAAATTCTGTGGATATTGTAGCCAAATCGAAGAAATCTAAACTACTTCTAAAATTTTATGTTATTATACCCTCCATCATAGGATGGGGGTATATTAACTTTGTCATTCCGTTTGTAACACATCGAAATATTGCTCTAAGACCCCATAAAGTATATATATTCTGGGTCGTGGTGAAATTCTGAGTCGATCTAAGCATGTCCCTCCGTCCGTCCGTCTGTTGAAATCACGCTAACTTCCGAACGAAACAAGCTATCGACTTGAAACTTGGCACAAGTAGTTGTTATCGATGTAGGTCGGATGGTATTGAAAATGGGCCATATCGGTCCACTTTTACGTATAGCCCCCATATAAAGGGACCCTCAGATTTGGCTTGTGGAGCCTCTAACAGAAGCATATTTCATCCGATCCGGCTGAAATTTGGTACATGGTGTTGGTATATGGTCTCTAACAACCATGCAAAAATTGGTCCATATCGGTCCATAATTATATATAGCCCCCATATAAACCGATCCCCAGATTTGACTTGTGGAGCCTCTAAGAGAAGCATATTTAATCCGATCCGGCTGAAATTTGGTACATGGTGTTAGTATATGGTCTCTAACAATCATACAAAAATTGGTCGACATCGGTCCATAATTATATATAGCCCCCATATAAACCGATCCCCAGATTTGGCTTGTGGAGCCTCTAAGAGACGCATATTTAATCCGATCCGGCTGAAATTTGGTACATGGTGTTAGTATATGGTCTCTAACAATCATGCAAAAATTGGTCGACATCGTTCCATAATTATATATAGCCCCCATATAAACCGATCTCCAGATTTGGCTTGCGAAGCCTCAAAGAGAAGCAAATTGCATCCGATCCGGCTGAAATTTGGTATATGGTAATGGTATATGGTCTCTTGCAACCGTGCAAAAATTAGTCCACATAGGTCCATAATTATATATAGCCCCCATATAAAACGTTCTCCAGATTTGAAATCCGGAGCCTCTTGGAGGAGCAAAATTCATCCGATCCGGTTCAAATTAGGAACGTGGTTTTAGTATATGGTCGCCAACAACCATACCAAAATTGGTCCAATCACACAAAAATTGGTCCATATCGGTTCATAATCATGGTTGCCACTAGAGCCAAAAATAATCTACCAAAATTTTATTTCTATAGAAAATTTTGTCAAAATTTTATTTCTAGAGAAAATTTTGTTAAAATTTTATTCGGTTCATAATAAAATTTTCATCATTGTCAAAATTTTATTTCTATAGAAAATTTTGTTCAAATTTTATTCGGTTCATAATCATGGTTACCACTCGCCAAAAATAATCTACCAAGATTTTATTTCTATAGAAAATTTTGTCAAAAGTTTATTTCTATAGAAAATTTTGTTAAAATTTTATTTCTGTAGACATTTTTTTCAAAATTTTCTTTCTATAGAAAATTTTGTGAACATTTCTATTTCTATAGAAAATTTTGTGAAAATTTTATTTCTATAGAAAATTTTGTTAAAATTTTATTTCTGTAGAAAATTTTGTCAAAATTTTATGTCTACTTTGTCAAACTGAATTATATACGTATTGGATCGATCTTTTTTGATTTAATATATACCACGTATGGACTTACATACAATTTAGAAGATGGTGTTAGGAGGTTTTAAGATACCTTGCCATCGGCAAGCGTTACCGCAACTTAAGTAATTCGATTGTGGATGGCAGTGTATAGAAGAAGTTTCTACGCAATCCATGATGGAGGGTACATAAGCTTCGGCCTGGCCGAACTTACGGCCGTATATACTTGTTACTTTTTGGGCGTCTAAAATCTGTAGTTTTTATCCAATTTGCCTGAAATTAGAAATCTAGAGGTATTTTAAAACCCTAAAGAGGTGTGCTGAAAATGATGAGTATAAAAACCGTAGTTTTTATCCAACTTGCCTCAAATTGGAAATCTAGAGGTATTTTAGGACCATAAAAACGTATGCCGAAAATGGTGAGTATAGGTCCATGTTTTGATATAGCCATCAGATAGACCGATCTCCCGATATCACTTTTTGGGCTTCTAGAAACCGTAATTGTTGTCTACTTTGCCTGAAATCGAAAATCTGGAAGCTTTTAGGAATACAAATAGGTGTGCAAGAAATTATTTTATTTTTAGGCTTCTAGAATCCGTAGTTTTTATCCAATTTGCCTGAAATGAGAAATCTACAGGTATTCTAGGACCTTAAATATGAGAGCCGAAAATGACGTGTATTGATCCATGTTTTGGTTTATCTCCCAAATAGACCGATCTCCCGATTTTACTTCTTGGGCTTTTAGAAACCATAGTTTTTATCAAATTTGCGTGAAATTTTAAATCTAGAAGTATTTTAGGAACATAAAGAGATTTGCCGAAAATAGTGAATATCGGTCCATGTGCACTGATAATGAAAATTGCTTGAAACTGAATTATAGTTTCCAGATTTTACTTCTGGTAATCATTTAAATAATGGGGGTAAAAATCGACAGATGTTAGATTTTAAATCAAGGCGTTATTTCATTTTCATTTTCTTGCACACGATGTTTATGATTCCTCTAAAACTCAAACAAATATAGTTCTTATAAATCCAGAACCTGATCTTGTCTTCATAGGTAAAATCTTTGAATTTATCTTCGGGAAGTGTACTGGTTGAACTGATCTGCTTGTCACAAATCCCCCAGTAATTTTCACAGGAAACTATAATATTTGATTCATGGTGGTGGGTATTTAAGATTCGGCCCGGCCGAACTTACTGCTTTATATACTTGTTATAGTTATTTTAAAGAATTAATTAATTAATATCCTGGTTCATAAATTTTAATGCCAATGAGTATAATTTTTTCCCATAAAAGAAACTAAATAATATATTAAATATTTTTAGTTAAAATTAATGACTTTTTTGGGGGATGAAAGTCTAGTGATTTGGGGACAAGAGCTACAAAAATACTGGCAACCCTGGCCCCGCTAAGTGATGGTAAAACGGGAATTACTACTATGGCCACAGGACTCTTATAGTGTTTCGGTTTTTCAGTTAGCATTTTTCTACAATTATGTTTGCATAGTAAAACCATTCGCTTTTCATTTTATTTCCTGATGGTGCTTTGTGTACGCAAAGCTAAAGATAAGAGATGTAGTCCGCATAGACACACACTCACACGTACACACAAAAACTCTCATTCATTCATACAAATTGAAAATTTACATAGACCGGAAGTAACCGGAAACACATACGCAATAAGAAAGAAACCAACAAAGGGGGATATACAAGAGAGCAAAATGAATACGCAATAAAAATCCTATACAAACCGAGCTGTGCTCGCATCAGGTTAGCTATGTTGGTCTTTAGTTGGTCTACATAGACAATCAAATAAAAGTTTACAGTTAAGTGATTTCATAGCAATTTGCACTGTTGTTTTTAAATGGAATTAAATGCAAAAAAAGAGAAAATGTGAATACAAACACACAAAACTACAACTTCATTTACTATACTAACATAGGTGAGTGTTATTTGAATACAACAACAATTTTATGTTTTACTACTACTACGACGACATCTTTGTAGTGGTAAATGACAATTACAGATCTAACATACTTGCCCTTATATGATATTGTAATGCTTGTGCGTATGGTGTCATTGAGTTTGTACATCCGGTTGTTCATGAGCTTCAATGTGTTTTGCCTTCGATATAGTCAATATGAGTTTCCGGCCTTTGATTGCATAGAGAAGTTTAATATACTCAAAATTTTAAATGCGGGATTTTTTTTCAAATGTATGAGAGTTTATTCCAAAAAATGTTAACAGAATGATCAATCGAAGTATAGTGCATACCTAGACTTTACTTTTTCCCAATAAGAACAAAAAAACTAAAAAAATAAGTGGTAATTAGAGATATTTTGATGTAGCAGCCATATTGAACGGTCTTCCGATTTGACATCTTGAAGGCATGGAAGCACAGTTGTCACTCGAGCCAAACATACTCTACCCAAATTTGGAGAAAATTGAACCACAAAATTACCAAACAAAAATTTTATTTCTGTAGTAAATTTGGGCAATTTTTATTTCTATAGCAATATTTTGTCAAATTTTAATTTCTATAGATTTTTTTTAAATGTTAATTTAGTAGAAAATTTTGCCAATATATTATTTCTAGAGAAAATTTTGCAAAATTGTACTTCTGTAGAAAATTTTGTCAAAATTTAATTTATATATAGAATTTTGTCAAAATTTTTATTTATATAGAAAAAACAATTTTTTTCAAAATTTTGTTTCTCTAGAAAATTTTTTCAAAACTTGATTTCTATAGATTTTTTTTTGTAAATGTTATTTTTGTAGAAAATTTTGCCAATATTTTATTTCTAGAGAAAATTTTGCAAAATTGTACTTCTGTAGAATAAAACAATTTTTTTCAAAATTTTGTTTCTATAGAAATTTTTTTCAATATTTGATTTCTATAGATTTTTTTTTTAATTTGATTTCTATAAAAATTTGTTTAAAATTTTAAAAATAGAAAATTTGATCAACAAATTTTTTTCTACAGAAAATTTGGTCAAAATTTTATTTCCATAGAAAATTTGGTCTACATTTTGTTTCTATAGGAAATTTTCTCAAAATTTTATTCCTATAGAAAACTTCGTCAATATTTTATTTCTATAGAAAATTTTGTCAAATTTTGTTTCTATAGAAAATGTTGTCAAAATTTTATTTCTATGGAAAATCTGGTCAACATTATATTTCTAGAGAAAATCGGTTCAAAATTTTACTTCTATAGCAAATTTGGCCACAATTTGATTTCTATGGAAAATTTTGTCAATTTTTTTTTTTCTATTTGAACATTTTGTAATTAGAGATATTTTGATGTAGCAGCCATATTGAACGGTCTTCCGATTTGACATCTTGAAGGCATGGTTGTCACTTAGGCCAAACATATTCTACCCAAATTTGGAGAAAATTGAACCACAAAATTACCAAACAAAAATTTTATTTCTGTAGTAAACTTGGGCAAATTTTTATTTCTATAGCAATATTTTGTCAAAATTTAATTTCTATAGAAAATTTTATGAAAATGTTATTTCTGTAGAAAATTTTTTCAATATTTTATTTCTATAGAAAATTTTGCAAAATTTTACTTCTGTAGAAAATCTTCTCAAAATTTTATTTCTATAGAAAATTTTGTCAAAATTTTATTTCTATAGAGAATTTTGTCAAAATTTTTATTTATATAGAAAATGTTGTTTCTATTAACAATTTTTTTCAAAATTATGTTTCTATAGAAAATTTTTTCAAAACTTGATTTCTATAGATTTTTTTTTTAAATTTGATTTCTATAAAAAATTTGTTTAAAATTTTATTTCTATAGAAAATTTGATCAAATTTTTTTTTATAGAAAATTTGATCAAAATTTTTTTTCTATAGAAAATTTTGTCAACATTTTATTTCCATAGAAATTTTTGTCAATATTTTATTTCTATAGAAAATTTTCTCAAAATTTTATTTCTATAGAAAACTTCGTCAATAATTTAATTCCATATGTTAAAAAATTTGTGTTTATAGAAAATGTTGTCGAAATTTTATTTCTATGGAAAATCTGGTCAATATTTTATTTCTAGAGAAAATCGGTTCAAAATTTTAAATCTATCTATGGAAAATAAATCTATGGAAAATTTTGTCAAAATTGTATTTCCATTGAAAAGTTTGTTAAAGTTTTACTTGCATAGAAAATATTGTCTACTTTTTACAGAAAATTTGGCCAAATTTTATTTCTATAGAAAATTTTGTCAAAATTCTGCTTCTATGGAAAATTTTGACAAAATTTTTTTCCATAGAAAATTTTGTCAAAATTTTATTTCTACAAAACTATTGTCAAAGTTTTATTTCTATACAACATTTTGTCAACATTTTATTTCAATGGAAAATCTGGTCATAATTTTGTTTCTCTAGTAAAGTTTTTCAAAATTTTATTTCTATAGAAAATTTTGTCATAATTTTATTGCCATAGAAAATGTTGTCAAAATTTTATTTTTATTGAAATTTTTCTCAAAATTTGATTTCTATAGAAAATTTACTTAATTTGTATACCCTTCACCACTACTGTGGTACAGAGTATAATAAGTTTGTGCATTTGTATGTAACGCCAAGAAGGAGTAATCACAGACCAACCTTTTAGTATACCAATCGGCTTAGAATTAAATTCTGAGTCGATTTAGCGATGTCCGTCTGTCTGTCTGTCTGTCTGTCCGTCTGTCTGTTGGTGTATATTTGTGTGCAAAGTACAGCTCGCAGTTTTAGTCCGATTGTCCTAAAATTTGGTATAGGGTCCTGTTTCGGCTCAAAGACGATCCCTATTGATTTTGGAAAAAATCGGATCAGATTTAGATATAGCTGTCATATATATTTTTCACCGATCTGGTCATAATTGGCGTATATATCAACCCATCTACCTCAAATTGTGTACATCCGAATATTTTATGAGTCTCAAAAAACTTGCAAAATATTAGCAAAATCGGTTCAGATTTAGATATAGCTCCCATATATAGCTTTCGCCCGATTTACACTCATTTGACCACAGAGGCCAATTTTTTGCTCAGATTTAGTTGAAATTTTGCACAGGGAGTAGAATTAGCATTGTAACTATGCGTGCCAAATTTGGTTGAAATCGGTTCAGATTTGGATATATCTCCCATATATAGCTTTCGCCCGATTTACACTCATATGACCACAGAGGCCAATTTTTAACTCAGATTTAGTTGAAATTTTGCACAGGGTGTAGAATTAGCATTGTAGCTATGCGTGCCAAAGTTGGTTGAAATCGGTTCAGATTTAGATATATCTCCCATATATAGCTTTCGCCCGATTTACACTCAAATGAGGCCAATTTTTAACTCCGATTTAGTTGAAATTTTACACAGGGAGTAGAATTAGCATTGTAGCTATGCGTGCCAAATTTGGCTGAAATCGGTTCAGATTTAGATATATCTCCCATATATAGCTTTCGCCCGATTTACACTCATATGACCGTAGAGGCCAATTTTTAACTCCGATTTAGTTGAAATTTTACACAGGGAGTAGAATTAGCATTGTAGCTATGCGTGCCAAAATTTGGTTGACATCGGTTCAGATTTAGCTATAGCTCCCATATATATGTTTTTCTGATTTCGACAAAAATGGTCAAAATACCAACAGTTTCCTTGTTAAATCGCCACTGCTTAGTCGAAAAGTTGTAAAAATTACTCTAATTTTCCTAAAATTCTAATACATATATATCGAGCGATAAATCATAAATAAACTTTTGCGAAGTTTTCTTAAAATTGCTCCAGATTTAAATGTTTCCCATATTTTTTAACTAAAATTGTGTTCCACCCTAATGCATTAGCCAGTTTAATTTTTGAGTCTATAGATTTTGTAAAAGTCTATCAAATTCTGTTTAAATCGAGTGATATTTAAATGTATGTATTTGGGACAAACCTTTATAGTACCCAACACATTTGACGGATGTGATATGGTATCGAAAATTTAGATCTACAAAGTGGTGCAGGGTATAATATAGTCGGTCCCGCCCAACTTTAGACATTCCTTACTCGTTATTTCTATAAAAGTATTTTCCAACATTTTATTTCTATAGAAAATTTTGTCATAATTTTACTTCCAAAGAAAATTTTGTTAAAATGTTATTTCTAGAGAAAATTTTGTCAAAAAGTTAATCATGTTTGGTGAAGAGGTGATTCGGGACTTGATTACTGGCACTAGAAAAAAATTAAGGAATTCGTTAGAGATACAGAGTTTCTGAAATAAAAGAATCACACAACAAGCCGAATATTGGCTTAGGTATATGTAAGTCGATAAGAGACAGGGCCACTTGAATCCTAATTCCTATAGTATTTTCTTGAGTATGTCTATATTAATTCCCTACATAAATCTGTTGTTGTTGTTCGACACAAAAAAGAACAAACAACCCAGAAAAAATCAATGAACGAATAAATAAAATTAAATATTTCTTTTAATAATATTTGTACAAAATATCTACAATACCACCACAATACCCACTCACACACACATGCATCTTCATACATATAAAGCATGGTTTTTACAAATGGTTTTTTCTTGTTGTAGTGATAGCTGTTTACACTAACACATAAATTGCCCACTCACACACACATGCATCTTCATACATATACAGAATGGTTTTTACAAATGTTTTTTCTTGTTGTAGTTATAGCTGTTTTTCCTCGTGTATCGTACATACACAAAAACATCCGAGTCCTTGAGTTGATGGAAAATTCAATTTATTTAAAAGGTTGTCAACACCGGAAGTACAGATCCTTTGGAGAAAGGCAACAAAAAACAACCTTGCTACCACTTGTAGTCATGTTCAGCCAACATCTTGAACATTTTCAGCTTTTTCTTAGACCTCACCGGTGATTTGTTCAGAAGCCAACAATGATGGAAGAGGCGGGAATAGATATTTTTTCCATGTGGGTATGGTGGCATTATGAAGCAATAAAAGTGATTTATTTGTTAAAGGGGAGGGGTTAGAAAAAATGTTAGGAGCTACTTTTTTCATTTATTCCGGTTTCTTAAGATGTTTACCATTGTCTTTGCACATGTTTCCTTAGCTTTCTTTTTTTTTCAATTTGAAAAACAATTTTTTGTGGCCTTATTTCCAATGTAGATTCACGACGATTATTACTTCAATTGAGGATTTCAAGAAGTCATCAGGCAACAAGAATTGCCAATGAACACAATTTTCGTTGTTTTTTCCTTTTGCTTTCACGCGAGCGGAAACAGCACAAATAATTGATGAGAATTGTATCATCCTGGCCTCTCTTACTCCAGGAAATCTCTTGTAATGTATCTTTATCATCTTCAACAAGATATGGCTGCGATGCAGAAAAAATGAATTATTGCTTAATTGAATGAGATTTAAATGACAATTACTTAACATCAGACAATTTTATTCGTATGCCATACATGGCATGTAAGGCATTGTGTTTTAAGGATTCGCTATGGAAATTCTTTTTGTACCATCAGTAACAGAGCGAATATAAATTATTTCGTATCAAAAAGGTAACATTCATAAGTAAACGAATTTAGTTTCATAACTAGGGTTTGTAATGAGAATCAAAAATTTGACTTTTTAAACTGGGCTGTACTAACGTGACCATATGGTCACACACATTAGACCGTCACTAAGTATTTTCGTTTTGATCGCTGATAAACCTACCATTGACATTTCAAAATTCGAAAAAAAAATAATTGCAGCACAATTCGGGTTAATTGGGAAAAGTTGATTTTTTGATTTGAAAAAGTCGACTATTCGAATATTGAACAAGTATATACGGCCGTAAGTTCGGCCAGGCCGAATCTTATGTACCCTCCACCATGGATTGCGTAGAAACTTGTACTAAGGACGGCCATCCACAATTAAATTACTTGGGGTGCGGCCAATGGCAAGGCATTTTAAAACTTCTTAACATCATCTTCTAAATTGTAAGCTAGTCCATGCGGGATATATATAGTAGGCAAAAGAAAGGTCGACTAAATACGTATATATTCATTTCGTGACCTTATATATTCATTTAGGGAAGAAATAATTACGAACCGATATGAACTTTTGTGCGGTAATTATAGAGCCAGAATTGAAATATGGGGGTCGCTTTATGTATATGGGGGCTATATACAATTATGAACACGAGTCTACCAAAAATGGTAGATTTTTTACTAATTGGTAGATTGGTAGAATTCTTGATATTTTAGAAGCTTTTGAAAAATATTGCTCTCCCACTATGAAATGCTTCATACATTTTCTATAGAAATAACATTTTGACAAAATCTTCTACAGAAATAAAATTCTGACAAAATTTTCTACAGAAATAAAATTCTGACAAAATTTTCTATAGAAATAAAATTTTAACAAAATTTCGTAAAGACATAAAATCTTGACAAAATTTTCTATAGAAATAAAATTTTGACAAAATTTTCTATGGCAATAAAATTTTGACAACATTTTCTATGGCAATAAAATTTTTGTAGATTATTTTTGGTTCGAGTGGCAATCGTGATTATTCTGTGATTGGTAATCGATTTATTTGGGGACTATATATAATATAGATCGATTCGGAATAATTTTAGCATGGTTGTTATCGGTCATACACTAGCGAAATGTACCAAATTTCAACCGTAACGGATGAATTTTTCTCCCTCAAGAGGCTTCGGAGGTCAAATATGGGGATCGATTTATATGGGGGCTATATATAATTATGAACCGATATGGACCAATTTTTGCATGGTTGTTAGAGAACATATACTAACACCACGTACCAAATTTCAACCGGTTCGGATGAATTTTGCTCCTCCAAGAGGCTCCGGAAGTCACATATGGGTAAACGGTTTATATAAGGGCTATATATAACTGTAGACCGATATGGACCTAGTTTGGCATGATTGTTATCGCCCATACACTAGCGAAATGTACCAAATTTCAACCTCATCGGATGAATTTTTCTCATTCAAGATGCTCCGGAGGTCAAATATGGGGATCGATTTATATGGGGGTTATATATAATTATGAACCGATATGGACCAATTTTTACATGGTTGTTAGAGACCATATACTAACACCACGTACCAAATTTCAACCGGATCGGATGAATGTTGCTCCTCAAAGAGGCTCCGGAGGTCAAATCGGTTTATATGGGGACTATACAAGAAAGTGGTCCGATATGGTGGTACATTGGTATGTATCACCCGATTTCGACAAATGGCTTATTTACTAACCACCGATCGTAGTAAAATTTAACAAGATGTAGTTTTTAGTAGTACCCTTTAAGTCTGCAAAATTTCATGGAAATTGGTTCAGATTTAGATATAGCTCCCATACATATGTATCGAACGATTTTTCCAAATTGGGCATAAAATCCTTATTAATTAACCGATCTCTTTCACAGTTTAAAGAATATAATCTTCTATATTATTTAGTCTATCTGCAGAGAATCATCGAAATCGGTTCAGATATAGACATAGCTCCCATATATATATCTCGTCTGATTTTGAAAATTTTCTCCAATTATACAATCTTACTCAAATTTAGTACAAAGTAACCGTTTGTGTTACTAAAAACACCGACAAAATATTATTTAATCAGTTCAGATTTAGATATAGCTTCACGGTTGCCACAGTTGATAGATTTTTACCAACAATGGTAGATTTTTTACTATTTGGTAGATTGGTAAAATTCCTGATGTTTTGGCAGATTTTGGAAAATATTCCTCTCCAACTGTAGAATTATGTTAACATTTTGACAAAATTGTCTATAAAATTAAAATGTTGACTAAATTTTCTATATAATTAAAATTTTGACAAAATTATCTATAGAAATAAAATTTTGTCAAAATTTTCTATGGAAAAAAATGTTTACAGAATTTTCTATAGAAATAAAATGTTGACTAAATTTTCTATAGTAAAAAAATTTGGAAAAATTTTCTATATAAATCAAATTTTGACAATTTCTATAGAAATGAAAATTTGATAAAATTTTCTATAGAAATAGGCTAGGTTAGGTAAGATGACAGCCCGATGTATCAGGCTCAATTAGACTATTTAGTCCTTTGTGATACCACATTGGTGAACTTCTCTCTTATCACTGAGTGCTGCCCGATTCCATGTTAAGCTCAATGACAAGCGACCTACTTTTTATAGCCGAGTCCACATTGCAGTGAAACCACTTAGAGACACTTTGAAACACTCAGAAATGTCACCAGCATTACTGAGGTGGGACAATCCACCACTGATAAACTTTTTGGTGTAAGGTCGAACCAGGAATCGAACCCACGACCTTGTGCATGCAAGGTGGGCATGATATCGATGGCACCACGGTGGCTCCCTTCCATATAAAACAAAGATTTTGAGAAAATTTTCTATAGAAATAAAAATTTTAGAAAATTTTTCTATAGAAATAGAATTTTAATAAATATTTCTATAGAACTTAAATTGTAACAAAATCTTCTATAGAAATAAACTTTTGACAAAATTTTCCATACAAATAAAACTTCGACAAAATTTTCTATAAAAATAACAATTTGACAGAATTTTCTATAGAAATAAAATTTTAATAAATATTTCTATAGAAATTAAATTGTGATAAAATCTTCTATAGAAATAAAATTTTGACAAAATTTTCTATAGAAATAATACTTCGACAAGATTTTCTATAGAAATAAAATTTTGACAAAAATTTCAATAAAAATAAAATTTTAACAAAATTTTTTATAGAAATACAATTTGGACAAAATTTTCTATAGAAATAAAATTTGGAGAAAATTTGCTATAGAAATAAAATTTTGACAAAATTTTCTATAGAAATAAAATTTGTAGAAAATTTTCTATAGAAATAAAATTTGGAAAAAATTTTCTATAGAAAGAAAATTTTCACAAAATTTTCTATAGAAATAAAATTTTGACAAAATTTTCTAAAGAAATAAAATTTTGGCAAAATTTTCTATAAAAATAAAATTTTGACAACATATTCTATAGAAATAAATTTTTGACAAAATTTGCTATAGAAATAAAATTTTGACAAAATTTGCTATAGAAATAAAATTTTGACCAAATTTTCTATAGAAATAAAATTTTGACAAAATTTTAAATAGAAATAAAATTTTGACAAAATTTTCTTTAGAAATAAAATTTTGCCAAAACTTCAATAAAAATAAAATGTTGACAAAATTTTTTATATAAATAAAATGTTGACAACGTTTTCTATAGAATTAAAGTTTTGACAACGTTTTCTATAGAAATAAAATATTACAAAAAAATCTATGGAATAAAATCTTGACAAAATTTTCTATGGAAATAAAATCTTGAGAATATTTTCTATAGAAATAAAATTTTCGCAAAATTTTCTAAAGAAATAAAATTTTAAGAAAAATTTCTTTAGAAATAAACTTTTGACAAAAATTTCAATAACAATAAAATTTTGACAAAATTTTCTATAGAAATAAAATTTTGACAGAATTTTCTATAGAAATAACATTTTAACAAAAATTTCTATAGAAATAAAATTGTGACAAAATTTTCTGCAAATATAAAATTTTGACAAAATTTTCTATTGAAATGAAATTTTGACAAAATTTTCTATAGAAATAAAATCTTGGCAAAATCTTCTATAGAAATTGATTTTTTTTCTTGTATGATAGCCGGAATAAATTGTCGAAATAAATTCGAAACAAACATATCTCTTTTCCTATGCCACTGTCAAATCATCGATTTGAGTGCAGTTTGCTGGTTTTGTTTTGAGCGTGCTTCGTCTTCCTTTCCATTCGTTTTGTTTTGTTATTGTTGGTTTTGTTCTTTAAGCATTGCTGTTGTTGTTTTTTTTTTCAGCTTAAAACCATACATTGACTAAACTACAAGTGTAGCTTAACCAACAGAGGAAAAGAATGTTTGTCAAATTTATTTGGGCAAAGCCCTATAGACTGCAAGATGGTTGGATGGACGCACGTTTCGAAATTACCGCATTCCTCATCAGCATTCTCTACTTGCAGCAAAACTATCAACCAATTATCAGAATAAATTCTATAGAAATAAAATTTCGCTAAAATTTACTGTTGGAAAAAAAATTTTGACAAAATTTTCTATAGAAATAAACTTTTGACAACATTTTCTATAGAAATAAAATTTTGACAACATTTTCTATAGAAATGAAAATTTGACAAAATTTTCTATTAAAATATAATTTTGACAAAATTTTCTGTAGAAATAAAATTTTGACAGAATTTTCTATAGAAATAAAATTTTCTATAGAAATAAAACTTTGACAAAATGTTCTATAGAAATAAATATGTTACAACATTTTCTATAGAAATAAAATTTTGACAAAAATTTCAATAACAATAAAATTTTGACAAAATTTACTATAGAAATACAATTTTGACCAAATTTTCTATAGAAATAAAATTTTGACAGAATTTTCTGTAGAAATAAAATTTTAACAAAAATTTCTATACAAATAAAATTGTGACAAAATTTTCTATAGAAATAAAACTTCGACAAAATTGTCTATAGAAATAAACTTGTGACAACATTTTCTATAGAAATACAATTTTGATAAAAATTTCTATAGAAATACAAAATTGAGAAAAATTTTCTATAGAAATAAAATTTGGAGAAAATTTGCTATAGAAATAAAATTAAAAAAAAAACCTATAGAAAAAAAAATTGACAACATTTTCAACAAAAATAAGATTTTGAAAAAAAAATCTTTAGAAATAAAATTTTGACAACGTTTTCTATAAAAATTTCTATAGAAAAAAAAATTGACAAAATTTTCTGTAAAAATTAAATTTTGACAAAACTTTCATAGAAAAAAGATTTTGAAAAAAAAATTGTATAAAAATAAAATTTTGACAAAATTTTCTATAGAACTAAAATTTTGACAAAATTTTCTATAGAAATAAGATCTTAACAAAATTTTCTATAGAAATAAAATTTTGAGAAATTTGTTTATAGAAAGAAAATTCTGCCAAATATAATTTTTTGTTTGCTACACTTGTGTTAAGTGTTTAGCTCCCATATAAACCAATTTGGCATCTAAAGCCTCCTTGAGAAGCACAGTTCATACGGTACGGTTGAATTTTGGTGTGTGATGTCAGTAGAAGCCGTTTAATATTCATTCAAAATTTTGCCCATATCAATCCATATTTATATATAGCCCCCATATAAACCGATCCCCAAATTTTACTTCTGGAGCCTCTTTAAAAAGCAAATTTCACTCGAACTAAAAACTAAATTGGTTTTTTTATAGGCGTTTGATATGCCTTTATTATCTAACATATACTCCATATGGATTATATTTCATAACAATTTTAGAAGAATGGGAGTTCTTCTAAAATTTTGTTTTAGAAATAGATGTCATTTAAACTTATTTCCTGCCCTGTAAGAAATTATAGTAAGCTAAACGCGTTAAAAATTTAAAATTCGACACAATTCAAGGTATATTCATCCACCAAAAAAATTGTCGCTAAAGGATCATGATATATAATATAGTAAATATTGGAGTAAAGAGTTGAAATAAAACAAGTGTATACAGCAGTAAGTTCGGCCGGGCCGAATCTTAAATACCCACCACCATGAACCAAATATTAGGGTTTCCTTTGAAATTTCAGGACGGCTTGAGGACACTTCCCGAAGATAAATTTAAAGATTTCACCTATGAGGACTATATCAGATTCTGGATTTATAAGAAACATTTTTGTTTGAGTTTTAGAGGAATCATTAACATCACTTTTTTAAAATATTAATAATCGTCTGACGGGAAAGTTATAGGCAAAGGTACATGGTGACGTATGTGTATTATAATCGAGGATGCAGCCTAGATGTGAACGTAACGTATACGTCATATAGGCCATTGACACAATTCTAACACATCATGGATTCATCTAGAAGAAATTTTTTATCAAATAAGAATTTGATTATCCTATTTAATTAACTTGTGTTTGTCCAAATATCTACGATATTCAGTCAGTCTTTACTAGTATTATAAATAATGATCCCATGAATTAATACAATTTCTCTACTTTCAATTAAATGGTAATTTATTCAAATTTAATATAACTTAAAAAGTTATTCTGCTATAAATTCCATCGATAATTTAATGGTCTTTATTTGTTACCTCCTCAGTATTCAACCACATAGATATTATTGGCTATTTACACTTCCCTTTGATCCTAGTATTATTCATCCAAATAAGTTTTGCCCTAGTTCCCTAATCCATTATTCTCACATCTATAGTTTGTCGATTTCGATTGGCACTATTTTTGGCAATTCATTTGGGTATTTTTAATTTTCCACACCATTAAACTTTTCCAATGTAAAACTGTTAGTTAAAATACCATATTTACAGTTACAATAGAAAATAATCAAATGTCCATTTCCGTTTTGCAAACACTCCATTATTTTCACATAAACAAAAGGAGAAACAAAATAAGCAAATGCAACAACAATACTTTTGGCAAATTGATGGTCATGTAAAATGAGTTTTGTTATGTCCATGTTTTTATCCTTCTTGTTTTTATCAGTTTTTTTTTTTTTTTTTTTGAAATTTCAAAATACGACATTCGATTCGAGTTCATGAACAAGAACTTTTTTTTTTCATTTGCTTCACTTAATCCAAAGATACATGTTTCTCTACGAGAGTGTGTGTATGTGTGTGTGTGTTAGTATGTTTGATATGAGATTTCCTTTGTCCCTACTAATAGGATATCCTGTTTCCATTGGCTTTAACCAACTAACAAAGCTATCGGCATAAAATAATTTATTATCTCAATTTGTTTTAGGAAATCCATAAGACAACGAAAACACAGAGAACATGAACAACTCTTTGGGACATTTGAGAATTGAGAGAAACATGACTCACATACACTCACGTAACACTTCTACACAAGTGAAGCGTATGGATGTTGGTGATGATGGTATTTCCGCATGTTGTTACAAAGACTAACATATCCTTGGAGACAATTTGAGATGCATATTAAACTGGTACTGGATTGTGTCACACGCATAAACCTATATCGAAAAACTCATATGTGTGTTCATTTAAAGCCGATCATAAAAATGTCCTAAATACACTTTAAAAAAAAATATTTTTTTTTCGAATAAAAGGCGAGACAAGTATCAAGAATATATGACCGAAAATTCAACCAGGTTGAATCTAATTTATTCCAAATTATTTTTATAGAAAATTTTAAAAGGTTTAAAAAGTTTTGTCACATTTGTATTTCTATACAATTTTTTTTTTTAATTTTTATAGAAGTTTTTTTTCAGAATCTTATTTCTATGGAAAATTTTGTCAAAATTATATTTCTATAGAAAATATTTCAAAATTGTATTTCAATAAAATTTTTTTCACCTTTTTATTTCTATAGAATATTTTATGAAAATTTTATATCCATAGCACATTTTAACAAAATTTTATTTCTATAGAATTTTTTTAACTAAATTTTATTTCAATAGAAAATGTTTAACTAAATTTTATTTCAATATAAAATTTTGCCAAAATTTTATTTCTATAGAAGATTTTGCAAAATTTTTTGAAAATATTTCTATAGAAAATTTTATCAAAATTTTATTTCTATAAAAATTTTTACCAAAATTTTATTTCGATAAAAAATGTGTTAAATTTTTTTTTATAGAAAATTTTGTGAAAATTTTATTTCCATAGAAAATTTTGTGAAAATTTTATTTCTATAGGAAATTTTATTTCCATAGAAAATTTTGTGACAATTTTATTTCTATAGAAAATTTTGTCAAAATTTTATTTCAGTAGAAGATTTGTTTACATTTTTATACCAAGGTATGGTGACGAGGGTATAATAAGTTTGTCATTCCGTTTGTAACACATCGAAATATCGATTTCAGACTATATAAAGTATATATATTTTTATACCCTCCACCATAGGATGGGGGGTATATTAACTTTGTCATTCCGTTTGTAACACATCGAAATATTGCTCTAAGACCCCATAAAGTATATATATTCTGGGTCGTGGTGAAATTCTGAGTCGATCTGTGCATGTCCGTCCTTCCGTCCGTCTGTTAAAATCACGTTAACTTCCCAACGAAACAAGCTATCTGGCTGAAATTTGGTACATGGTGTTAGTATATGGTCTCTAACAACCGTGCTAAAATTGGTCCATATCGGTCCACTTTTACGTATAGCCCCCATATAAACGGGCTCCCAAATTTGGCTTGCGATTGCTCTAAGAGAAGCAAATTTCATCCGATCAGGCTGAAATTTGGTACATGGTGTTAGTATATGGTCTCTACCATCCATGAAAAAATTGGTCCACATCGGTTCATAATTATATATAACCCCCCATATAAACCGATCCCCAGATTTGGCTTGCGGAGCCTCAAAGAGAAGCAAATTTCATCCGATACGGCTGAAATTTGGTACATGGTACTAGTATATGGTCTCTAACAACCATGCAAAAATTGGTCCATATCGGTCCATAATTATATATAGCCCCCATATAAACCGATCTCCAGATTTGAACTCCGGAGCCTCTTACAGGAGCAAAATTCATCCAATCCGGTTGAAATTTGGTACGTGGTGTTAGTATATGGTCTATAACAACCATGCAAAAATTGGTCCATATCGGTCCATAATTATATATAGCCCCCATACAAACCGATTCCCAGATTTGGTTTGCGGATCCTCTAAGAGAAGCAAATTTCATCCAATCTGGCTGAAATTTGATACATGGTATTAGTATATAGTCTCTAAGAACCATTCAAAAATTGGTCCATATCAGTCCATAATTATATATAGCCCCTATATAAACCGATCCCCAGATTTGAACTCCGGAGCCACTTGGACGAGCAAAATTCATCCGATCCGATTGAAATTTGCAACGTTAATATATGGCCGCTAATAACCATGCCAAAATTGGTCCATATCAGTCTATAGATATATTTAGCCGATCCCCAATCACACAAAAATTGTTCCATATCGGTTCATAATCATGCTTGCCACTCGAGCAAAAATAATCTAGCAAAATTTTATTTCTATAGAAAAATTGGCCAAAATTTTATTTCTATAGAAAATTTTGTCGAAATTTTATTCCAATAGAAAATTTTGTCAAATTTTATTTCTATAGAAAATTTTGTAAAAATTTTATTTCTATAGAAATTTTTGTCAAAACGTTATTTCTGTAGAAAATTTTGTTAAAATCGTATTTCTATAGAAAATTTTATCCAAATTTTACTTCTATAGAAAATGTTGTCAAAATTTTATTTCTATAGAAAATTTTGTCAAACTTAATTAAATATACACGTATTTAATGGGCCATTTTAAGTTCAATATATACCACGTATGGACTACGTGGTATATATTACGGCATTAGGAAGTTTTGAGATACCTTGTCATCGGCAAAATTTACCACAACCCAAGTAATTCGATTGTGGATGACAGTCTTCAGTAGAAGTTTCCACGCAATCCATGGTGGAGGGTACATAAGCTTCGACCTGGCCGAACTTACTGCCGTATATACTTGTTATTATTCAACATAGTTCCCTTCAAGAGCGATACAACGGTTTTAACGACCCTCCAATTTTTAATACCGGTTTTGCCTCAAAATAGGCCTCAGTTTCGGCGTCACCTCTTCATTGCAGCCAAATTTTTTCCCTAGATTTTTTGATGTTTCGTCGGTAACCACCTCTTTCGGGCGTCCACTGCGTTCACCGTCATCCGTGCTCATACTATATAAAATAATACTATATAAAAATAATACGCATTTAATACTAGCGACGCCATCTATGTGTCAGACCGGGGACTTATCAGCCAACCTGTTATAATGAAGAAAACAAAAATACAGCGAATAAATTCTAAAACTCAAACTCAAATTTAAAATAGAATTTTGTCTTTAATTCATAAGTAATGAAATTCTTTGTCTATTTGGCTTGGTTAGTACCAAAATTATTAGTTTGAAATATAAAATATTTTACACAGTTCAAGCTTGGTTTTTTTTTTTTCAGTGTATAAAATTTTATCTTCCATGGCAAAACTATTATGATACACTTTCGATAGATAAACTTTGTAAGGTTCATTCACGCAAACTTTATGGGTACACCAATTTTCACTTTCATTTACTCTCTCTCTCTGTCTCTCTCACACACTTACTCTCCCCTCTCTCTCTCTCTTGTGCTGTCTCTCTATATAGCATCTTAGTTAGCCTCGATCAAATGCTTATATAGAGCAACTTTTTTTAATGTTGATCTGTGGAAGAACTTCATCTACCAACAATGCATTTTTCTCAGGGTAAAATCTATCAATAGATTGTAAATTCACAATCCTTACAAATGCAAGTCATGACCTAAGGTAATATAATGTCAATGTTTTTAATGTCCTTTGACTGAGAATTGTTCTGACAACCAAACGTTTAGTATACATGTGTGAGTATGGTACCACACACACATATCGAAATACGTGAGTGTGTCACTTTCAAGGATGTCAGCGGGTTCGAGAAGTTCAATGCTTGAAACACTTTTTGGAGTGGGTGAGTGTTCAATTGCCTCCTCAAGTGTTTGTGTGCTGTGCATTTGTTGGTGGTGCATCTAGAGGAGGTGATTGGGTCCACTTGGCCCCTAATGTTTTAATGTCATTGATTGTCAAAGGAATCATTGTTAGTTGATCATTTAAGAATCAAATCATGTTTGAATTTTATGTGTCTCTCGAAACGTGTCAATGTTCAAATCAAAAGGCATCGATAGCAAGCCCAGAATTTTAACAAAAACAAAAAGCTCTTCTCTTTCTCCTCGCCACCAGGGGGATTCATTTGAAATGCATTGCTTTTAAGAGATAGATTTTGAAAAGCAAAGGAAAGAAATAAATTAACTGCATATTGGTTTGAAATATAAAGTTGTTATATGAAATTGTACATGTGACAAAGATAAAGAGAATGACACTTTGTGAATAAAATAGGAAAAACATTTTGACAAAATTTTCTCTGGGAACAAAAATTTGACAAAATTTTGTATAGAAATAAAATTTGGACAAAATTTTTTATAGAAATAAAATTTGGACAAAATGTTCTATACACACAGAAAAGGGATTGGTTGGAAAACGATTATAATAATGAATATTCTTGCTATAGAACAAAATATCAATTGTATCTACAAATATTCTGTATTTACTACATACACTCTATTCTTAAGACCATTTGGGAGTTATTTAAATAAAAAGTTATTTATGATAATCGATAAATGATTGGGTTAACCAATTGCCTCTCCTATGAAATATTTTATTGGGAATCGGTTAACAGAACCTACATAGAAACATTTGTGTAACTTTCATTCTGTACTCGTCCGAACCGTACGGTTATACAAACCAAATGTTAGTTGAATTATTTATTGATTGTCATTTTAATTATTTCAAATTTATCAATGAAAAACAAAAACTTCATTGCGTAAAAGACAAACAAAAAATGATTTTGAGTAAGAAATAATATGTTATTTATATATGCGGTGAGTGAAATGATCATCTAAGGAAAATTTTCATCAGCAAACTATTGCTATTTTAATTGATACTTATTCATTTCCTTTATAGGTTTGGTATTTTCCTTACAAGAAGATGATCTTTGCATTTAAAAACGATGAAGATACGCCAATTCACGCTTTGTGAATAAATCATTCGTAAAAGTTACAAAGACATTAAAAAACTTCCACCATAAAAGTTGCAATTTGGAATCGGATATTTCTAAAGAAGGTTTTGATAATCAAATATGCCGTACACTGTCGGTATCTGTCCATTTTACTCGAACTTAAAGAAACACAAGATATTTTCATTTTTGAGAAAACTAAATACAAATTCATACTAATTTTGAGACAACCAAAAATTAATTAAGATGGTATATAGTGGTCCCGTACTGTCCGTTCCCTCCTTTTTACTTATTGACCGCTTTGAAGTTTAAATCCTCATAATAGGTTACATGTGCCAATATTTTTAATAACATATGGACGCTATAAAGTTATTAGATGTGTGCACGTCAGTGAAATTTTACACGTGCTCACGCCCGATTTTTATAATATGATTTACACACACTCCCTACATCCATACTCATGAACTTCATTCAAATACTTGCATTCACTAATACATGTATTTATGTAGTTTTACAGTTATGCTATAATTTAATATGACTTTAAATAAATATAATTATAAAATAAATATAAATGAATGACAAATACATATGTATTTTTATAAGTCTTTTAACATGGTGGTGGAAATAAATTATTTCCGAATTCGATTGTACCTACTAATAAAAATGGTCCACGCGACCGAATGAAGAAGAAGGTAGAACCGATGTCGTCGGCAGACCCAACCAACACCATATGCCAACTGGTAGTTGCTACAACTGCAAAAAAGAGGTTGGCAATAAATTCGATTGTCACAACCAATCTGTATTCTCTGTGTAGAAATAAAATGTTAACCACATTTTCTATAGAAATAATATTTTGACAAATTTTTCTATACAAATAAAATGTTGAAAAATTTTTCTATAGAAATAAAATTTTGACAAAATTTTCTATAGATATAAAATTTTGACAAAATTCTCTATAGAAAAAAATTGACAAAATCTTCTAAAGAAATAATGGGTTACATGATAATCATTTTTCATTCATTTTCATTTTATTGAGTACCTACACAACAAGATTAAAATTACAGTGCAGGATTATAAATGTTAAAACATCTCCTATTAATAATAATCCCTACGGGAAATTGGTGCAAATTGCCACTGACGGACCTATCACAGAACTGATACCGGTAATTTATTGATTTCCGTACTCGCTTGCTATTATCTTATTGGATCTACACATTTAGTGAAATAAAACTATCAATGTAACCTATTGTTCGACATATTTCAAAAGTTTTTTATTTCGGATGCAATTCGGTTGTCCAAATTGAAACAGATTTCTAAGAGTTTGTCCGGGACTAGTTCCTGAGGACCTGTCTATGGAATTCTCTTGCTAAATTGTCCCAGAACTTGTGCTTTGGAATGAGTCCAAGACGTGTCCTAAAGTATAAATTTACCCCGTCAATGACAAACCCATGTTAAAGTGACTGGTTCCTTCCATACGTTTTGACCAGAACTGGGACTGGTCCATACATACCACGGACTAGTCCTGTACCGATCCTGTGGTTGATCCATATCCCGTAGGGTATATATAAAATGGCGGGGGGTTGGATGACAAATATTCTCCAGTTCTGTTCAACCAGTACGCTTCTTGAAGATAAATTTAAAGATTCTACCTATGAAGACTAGATCAGATTCTGGATTTATTAGAACCATTTTTTTTTTTTTTGAGTTTTAGAGAAATCATAAACATATCGTGTAAATGATTAAATAAAGCCTTGATTTGAAATCTTAAATCTGTAGATTTTTTTCGCCATTATTTAAATGACTACGGGGAGTAAAATCTGGCAATTTTTCTTTCAGTTTCAAACAATTTTCATGATCAGTGCGCCTGCTATACACTGAAAGAGGAGTTTTCATTTCTGAGAAACGAAATTTTAGACAAGCAAAGTTTTCTTTTGACACAAATTTTTGAGACAATCGTTGAATCGCTTATCAAAAATTCCGATTAATTTGCTCTCAACGAAAAAAATTTGACGAATGGGGAATTTCGTTTGTCTAAAATTTCATTCCACAGGAAAATATATTTTTTTTTTTGGGTGTACCCTCAAGAAGTTAAATCGGTCTACATCGATGCCTTACCAAATGGACTGGTAAAAATAAATGCGATACAGTTTTTTGAGGGTCTGAAAAACCAGTATATTTACATTTTCAGGTAAATTGGATAAAAACTACGGATTCTAGAAGCCCAAGAAGTAAAGTCGGAAGATCAGTCTATATGGGGGCTACATCAAAACATGGACCGATAAATCCCATTTGCGACACACCTATTTGTGATCTTAGAATACCTCTAGATGTTCAACTTCAAGCAAATCAGAAAATATAGTTTCTAGACTCCCAAATGTAAAATCTGGAGGTCGGGCTATATGGGGGCATGGACCGATAAATCCCATTTGCGACACACCTATTTGTGATCTTAGAATACCTCTAGATGTTCAACTTCAAGCAAATCAAAAAATATAGTTTCTAGACTCCCAAAAGTAAAATCTGGAGGTCGGGCTATATGGGGGCTATACCAAAGCATAGACCGATACACAAATATCGACTTGAAACTTGGCACAAGTAGTTGTTATTGATGTAGGTCGGATGGGCCATATCGGTCCACTTTTACGCATAACCCCCATATAAACGGACCCCCAAATTTGGCTTTCGAGGCCTCTAAGAGAAGCAAATTTCTTCCGATCCGGCTGAAATTTGGTACATGGTGTTAGTATATGGTCTCTAACAACCATGCAAAAATTGGTCCACATCGGTCCATAATTATATATAGCTCCCATATAAACCGATTCCCCGATTTGGCTTGCGAGGCCTCTAAGAGAAGCAAATTTCATCCGATCCGGCTGAAATTTGGTACATGGTGTTAGTATATGGTCTCTAACAACCATGCAAAAATTGGTACACATCGGTCCATAATTATATATAGCTCCTATATAAACCGATCCCCCGATTTGGCTTGCGAGGCCTCTAAGAGAAGCAAATTTCATCCGATCCGTCTGAAATTTGGTACATGGTGTTAGTATATGGGCTCTAACAACCATGCAAAAATTGGTCCACATCGGTCCATAATTATATATAGCCCCCATATAAACCGATCCCCCGATTTGGCTTGCGAGGCCTCTAAGAGAAGCAAATTTCATCCGATCCGGCTGAAATTTGGTACATGGTGTTAGTATATGGTCTCTAACAACCATGCAAAAATTGGTACACATCGGTCCATAATTATATATAGCCCCTATATAAACCGATCCCCCGATTTGGCTTGCGAGGCCTTTAAGAGAAGCAAATTTCATCCGATCCGGCAGAAATTTGGTACATGGTTTTGTATATGGTCTCCAATGAACATGCAAAAATTGGTCCACATCGGTTCATAATTATATATAGCCCCCATATAAACCGATCCCCCGACTTGGCTTGCGAGGCTTCTAAGAGAAGAAAATTTCATCCGATTCAGTTGAAATTTGGAACGTGGTTTTAATATATGGCCTCAAACTCCCATGCAAAAATTGGTCGGTATCGGTCCATAATTATATATAGGCCCCATATAAACCGATCCCCAGATTTGACCTCCAGAGCCCCTTGGAAGAGCAAAATTCTTCCCATTCGGTTGAAATTTGGTACGTGATGTTAGTATATGGTATCCAACAACCATGCAGAAATTAGCTCCAATCAGTCCATAATTATATATAGCTCCCATATAAACCGATCCCCAGATTTGACCTCCGGTGCCTTTTGGAGAAGCAAAATTCATCCGATCTGCTTGAAATTTGGTACGTTGTGGTAGTATATGATATTTAACAACCATGCCAAAAGTGGTCCATATCAGTACATAATCATATATAGCACCCATATAAACCGATCCCGGGGTTTGGTTTTGGAGTCTCTTGGAAGAGCAAATTTCATCCGAGTCAGTTGAAATTTGGTACATTGTGCTAGTATAGGGCCGTTAGCATCCATGCCTAACTAGGTCCATATCGGCCTATAGTTATATATCCCTCAGATAAATCGATTTCCAATCACACAAAAATTGGTCCATATCAAGTTCATAATTGTATATAGCCCCCATATAAGCGACCCCCATATTTCAATTCTGGCTCTCTACGTACCGTGCAAAAAGTCCATATCGATTCGTAATTATTTGTAGTCTTAACTATACATAACTTTTTTGTCTAATATATACCATGTATGGACTAACTCACAATTTAGAAAACGATGTTAAGAAGTTTTAAGATACCACAACCCAAGTAATTCGATTGTGGATGACAGTCTTTCGTTGACGTTTCTACGCAATCCATGGTGGAGGGTACATAAGATTCGGCCTGGCCGAACTTACGGCCGTATATACTTGTTTTTTTTTTTTTTTTTATTTGGGTAGATTATTTTTGGCTCTAGTGGAAACCATGTATGCAATAAGTAGTTTTAGTTAATATCGCACTACATATAATCCGAATAATAAAAGTCTAATAACGAGATGCCCCATATAAACTAATCTAAACAATCCATTAAGCGATTTTAAGCCATATCTCATTATGGTAGTTTTAAATTCTCATTTTTTCTCATTCTTTTTTATAGAAATTTATTATAAGCCTTTGCATAAGTTAGCTTTTCTGAAGTGTCTTAATCCGTTTTTTTTTTCTACAGGATTCCTAGAAGAGAAAAATATAGAAGGACGACAAAAGAAACCAATAGAAAATCCCATACTGTCAGCAAATTAATTAAAATCCTTCATCTGCTCAGCTTTATTAGTTTAAGAAGTGCAGCTGGAATGAGCATGGTATCCCATCGCCGCCATCTGATAATGGATGAGTGAGTGAAGAGAAATTCCCGGAACCATTAAAAATGGCTTAAGGGCGTTTGTTGCAATGACTGCAATTTATTTTTAGCTTTCAATGTAACAATAAAGGATGAAAAATACAAAGAATAAAGTCCAAATATTATGAGTGTCCGTTACATATAAGGATGTGCAAAAATGCGATAATAAGAACGTAACAAACAAACAAGCAAACACCAATCTCTTTGAAATAAACGAAGCTAATTCAACGAAATATTTTTCTATAGTATATTTGGCTTATAATAAATTTCAATATGAAGAGAGACAACTATTCCACAAAGACTATAGAGAAAAAATAAGGCTAACATTCATAATAACCTACTTTTTAAGGCACTCCTTATCTGTTCCCGACTAATAAATCACTGAAAAACTAATGTTAGTGGAAACTCATTCCAGCCGATAAATGGCAAATATTTTAGATAATAGTGTCGAAAACCTGACTGATGGTCCAGGAATAAAAAATCTGAGAAGAGCTACCATACTGCGGTCTACATTATATAAGCTTTAGAACTATACCAGGCCCAAGACAAAAATTTTGAAATAAATTCCTATAGAAATAAAATGTTGACAAAATTTTCTATAGAAATAAAATTTTGAGAGAATTTTCTATAGAAATAAAATTTTGTGAGAATTTTCTAAAGAAATAAAATTTTAACAAAATTTTCTATAGAAATAAAATTTTGAGAGAATTTTCTAAAGAAATACAATTTTACAAAAATTTTCTATAGAAATAAAATTTTAACAAAATTGTCTATAGAAATAAAATTTTGACACTTTCTACAAAAAAAAAATTTGATATTTTGTTTTTTAAATAAAATTTTTGATAACTTCCTATAAAAATAAATTTTTGACAAAATTTTCTATATACAGTGAAACGTGTAAAAAATGGACACCCACACCCGCCTTTAAGAAGTGTCCAGGTATGAGAGGTTAATTTTAATATTTTAATAAAACAAACATCCCCACTCAGTTGTCCACGTTTGGAAGGTGTCCAGGTTTCAGAGTGTCCAAGTTTGAGAGGTTTCACTGTAAATAAAATGTTGACAAAATTTTCTATAGAAATAGAAATTTTGACAAAATTTTCTATAAAAATAATCTTTTGACAAAATTTTTTATAGAAATGAAATTTTGGCAAAATTTTCTATAGAAATGAAATTTTGGAAAATCTTCTACAGAAATAAAATTTTGACAAACTTTTTGTAGTAAAACTTTCAGAGAATTTACTATAGAAATAAAATTTTGAAAAAATTTTCTATAGAAACAAAATTTTAATAAAATTATGTATAAAAATAAAATTTTAACAAAATGTTCTATAGAAATAAAATTTTAACAAAATTTTCTACAGAAATAAAATTTTGACCAAATTTTCTATAGAAATAAAATTTTGACAAAATTTTCCATGGAAACTAATTTTTGACAAAGCTTTCTATAGAAGTAAAATTTTTGACAAAATTCTCTTTAGGAATGAAATTTTGACAAAGTTGTCTACAGAAATAAAATATTTCTATTGAAATTTTTGAGAAAATTTTCTAGAAATAAAATTTTGACACAATTTTCTCTAGAATATAGAAATAAAATGTTGACAACTTTTTTTGGAAATAAAATTTTGTAAAAATTTTCAATGGGAATAAAATTTTGACAAAATTTCTATAGAAATTAAATTATGACAAAACATTATATAGAAATAAAGTTTTCACAAAATTTGAGAAGAGCTACCATACTGCGGTTTACGTTAAATGCTTTAGGACTGTACCAGGCCCAAGACTAAAATTTTGAAATAAATTTCTATAGAAATCAAATTTGTGAAAAATTTTCCATAGAAATAAAATTTTGTGAGAATTTTCGAAAGAAATAAAATTTTTGAAAAATTTTCTATAGAACTAAAATTTTGAGAGAATTTTCCAAAGAAATACAATTTTTCAAAAATTTTCTAAAGAAAAAATTTTTTAACAAAACTGACATTTTCTACAAAAATAAAATTTTGCTATTTTTTTTATGAAATTTTTAAAAATATCCTATAAAAATAATATTTTGACAAAATTTTCTATATACAGTGAAACCTCTGAGAAACCACCCCACCTTTGAGAGATGCCAAGGTATGAGAGCTTAATTTTAATGTGTTAACAAAACAAACATCCCCAGACAACTGTCCATGTTTGGAGGGTGTCGCGGTTTCAGGGTGTCCAATTTTGAGAGGTTTCACTGTAAATAAAATGTTGACAAAATTTTCTATAGAAATAAAATTTTGACAAATTTTCTATAGAAATGAAATTTTGGAAAATTTTCTACTGAAATAAAATTTTGACAAAATTTTCTATAGAAATAAAATTTTGAATTTTAACAAAATGTTTTATAGAAATAAAATTTTGACAAAATTATCTGTAGAAATAATGTATTGACAAAATTTTCTGTAGAAATAAAATATTGATAATATTTTTATAGAAATAAAATTTTGTAAAAATTTTCTATAGAAATTTTTCCTATAGAAACCTCTGTAGGATGAATACCCACGGTCGCCTAAATTTTTAATAAAATTTTGATAAAAATTTCTATAGAATAAAATTTTGACAAAATTTTCTATAGAAATGAAATTTTGACAAAATTTTCTATAGGAAAAAAAATTGACAAAATTTATTTAGAAATAAAATGTTGACAAAATGTTCAATAGAAATAAAATTTTAACAAAAATTTTTATACAAATAAAATTTTGACAAAATTTTCTGTAGAAATAAAATATTGATAAAATTTTCTGTAGAAATAAAATATTGATAAAATTTTCTATAGAAATAAAATTCTAAAAATTTCCTATAAAACTAAAATTTTGACAAAATTTTCTATATACAGTGAAACCTCTGCAGGATGGACACCCACGGTTGCCTAAATTTTGTCCACCTTTGAGAGGTGTCCAGGTATTAGAGGCTAACTTTAATGTGTTAAAAAAACAAACATCCCCACACAACTGTCCATGTTTGGAAGGTGTCTGGGTTTCAGGGTGTCCAAGTTTGAGAAGTTTCATTGTAAATAAAATGTTGAAATATTTTCTATAGAAATAAAATTTTGACAAAATTTTTTAAAAAATAATCTTTTGACAAAATTTTCTTTAAAAATGAAATTTTGACAAAATTTTCTATAGAAATGAAATTTTGCAAAATTTTCTACAGAAATAAAATTTTGACAAAATTTTCTATAGAAATAAAATGTTGACAAAATGTTCTATAGAAATAAAATGTTGGCACAATTTTCTATAGAAATAAAATTTTGAGAGAATTTTCTATAGAAATAAAATTTTGAAAAAAAATTTCTATAGAAACAAAATTTTAATAAAATATTCTATAAAAATAAAATTCTGACAAAATTTTCTATAGAAATACATTTTTAACAAAATTTTCTATATAAAAAAATTTGACAAAATTTTCTATGGAAATAAAATGAATTTTCTGTAGAAAAAAATGACAACATTTTCTATAGAAATTTGTCAAAATAAGAAATAAAATTTTGACAAAATTTTTTATAGAAATAAAATTTTGACCAACATTTCTATAGAAATAAAATTTTGAAGAAATTTTCTAAAGAAATTAAATTAGACAAAAATAAGATTTGTTTCTTTGGTAACATTTACTCCAAATTTTGGTATATTATTTTTGGCTCGAGTGGCAACTGTGGTATTATGCCTTAAGTTATGTTAGGTTAGGTATAGTGGCAGCCCGATAATTCAGACTCACGTAGCCTATTTCTCAACTGTGGTATCAAAATAGACTGATGTGAACTTCTGTCTCACCGCTGTATGCTGTCCAATTCTGTGTCTAGCTCTATGACAAGGGGCCTCCTTGTTATAGCCTAGTCCACACGACGTTCCACATAGCGGTGAAACCACTTTGAGAATCTTTTAAATACTCAGAAATGTCACCAGCATGATTGAGTGGATATTATCCACCGCTGAAAACTTTTTGGTGTTCGATCGAAACTAGTGTTGAACCCACGATCCTATGTATTGAAGGCGGTGACTCCTTTTTTTTTGGATTACATTTTCTTTGTTCTATAGGATGCTGGAATATTGCTTTCCCCACTAATATTAACATCACTGAAACCAATTTTAATACTACACCGCTTTACATTTGTAATACATTATACTCCATATCAAAATTTAAATTCGCCCAAGGCTTTAGTTTTAAATATGGTTCAAGCACCATAACACCTTATCGTACCATAACCCTGTTCTGTTGCAGGATTTTCTACACTACAAATATACTACCTCTTATCTATGGGGTAAAATCTCTTTTTGATGTGGGTAGCAGAGCTTTCAAAATGACAAACAGATAAAACTCTGATGCAACATATACCGAAAAATATTTAATCCTCACTTTACAATGTGTCAAACAAGCAAGGAAAGTCCCCCCCCCCCTAAATGTATGCAATACACATATACCCAGCAAAAACGCCTAAGGATAGACAATGATATTTGTGTTTATCCTCCACAACAAACAAACGAACGAACGAACTAACATTAAATGTGCTCATGGATTTGGAAAATAATCATCATCCTCAACTCTGTTGATGGCATGAACCAGGTAAACAATGATGGCAAAAAAGCTGTCCAGGTAGCGGGTCATAGTTGCCTGACAGATACAAAAACGCGTCTACAGCAACGCGTCGAGAGTATGAAAGCCATTTGGGGGCAAAACTTTGCAGACAAAACACTTTATTTTATAAATGAGTGCGAAGATGAGAAGCCCCTAAAGGCAATAACCAAAAACATAAGGACCAAATGGCAAACAAACGGAAATGAAAATGCGTTTACCATCCCACACACACACACAACCAGTAAGAGCTTTACCACTGTTATGTGAATAAAGATAATTGAGTTCACTAGGAGTTTAAAATGTAAACAACTGAGATTTGCGAAAACCTAAAATACAACTGAGATTTCCGAAAACCTAAAAAAATACAATTCATTCATTTAAAATTTGATAAAATCATCGATTTTTAAAACCCCTAGTCCTAATTGGTTAATTGATTGTATAGATTGTTAAATTTTACTGCCTCAAGCAGATCGATTCAAACGATACGGTTCCCAAACTTAAATTTAAAATTTAGTACAACAAGTTTTAAATTTGAATTTTGCAAATTTTATTTGTATAGGAAATTTTGTCAAAATTTTATTTCTATAGAAATTTTTGTCAAAATTTTATTTTTATAGAATTTTTTGTCAAAATTTTATTTTTATAGAATTTTTTTTTTCAAAATTTTATTTCTATAAAAATTTTTGGCAAAGTTTTGTTCCAGGCGAAAATTTTGCCAAAATTTTATTTCTATTTATACCCTTCACCACTACTGTGGTACAGGGTATAATAAGTTTGTGCATTTGTATGTAACGCCAAGAAGGAGTAATCATAGACCAACCTTTTAGTATACGGATCGGCTTAGAATTAAATTCTGAGTCGATTTAGCGATGTCCGTCTGTCTGTCTGTCCGTCTGTCTGTCCGTCTGTCTGTCTGTCTGTTGATGTATTTTTGTGTGCAAAGTACAGCTCGCAGTTTTAGTCCGATTGTCCTAAAATTTGGTATAGGGTCCTGTTTCGGCTCAAAGACGATCCCTATTGATTTTGGAAAAAATCGGTTCGGATCTAGATATAGCTGCCATATATATTTTTCACCGATCTGGTCATAATTGGCGTGTATATCAACCGATCTTCCTCAAATTCCGTACATCCGAATATTTTATGAGTCTCGAAAAACTTGCAAAATATCAGCAACATCGGTTCAGATTTAGATATAGCTCCCATATATAGTTTTCGCCCGATTTACACTCATTTGCCCACAGAGGCCAATTTTTTGCTCCGATTTAGTTGAAATTTTGCATAGGGAGTAGAATTAGCGTTGTAACTATGCGTGCCAAATTTGCTTGAAATCGGTTCAGATTTGGATATATCTCCCATATATAGCTTTCGCCCGATTTACACTCATATGACCACAGAGGCCATTTTTTTGCTCCGATTTAGTTGAAACTTTGCACAGGGAGTAGAATTAGCATTGTAGCTATGCGTGCCAAATTTGGTTGAAATCGGTTCAGATTTAGATATAGCTCCCATATATATGTTTTTCCGATTTCGACAAAAATGGTCAAAATACCAACATTTTCCTTGTAAAATCGCCACTGCTTAGTCGAAAAGTTGTAAAAATGACTCTAATTTTCCTAAACTTCTAATACATATATATCGAGCGATAAATCATAAATAAACTTTTTCGAAGTTTCCTTAAAATTGCTTCAGATTTAAACGTTTCCCATATTTTTTTACTAACATTGTGTTCCACCCTAGTGCATTAGCCGACTTAAATTTTGAGTCTATAGATTTTGTAGAAGTCTATCAAATTCTTCCAGATCGAGTGATATTTAAATGTATGTATTTGGGACAAACCTTTATATATAGCCCCCAACACATTTGACGGATGTGATATGGTATCGAAAATTTAGATCTACAAAGTGGTGCAGGGTATAATATAGTCGGCCCCGCCCGACTTTAGACTTTCCTTACTGGTTTTTTTTTTCAAAATTTTATTTCTGTAGAAAATTTTTGGCAAAGTTTTGTTCCAAGCGAAAATTTTGTCAAAATTTTATTTCTATAGAAACTTTTGTTAAAATTTTATTTGTATACAAAATTTATATATATAGAAAATTTTGTCACAATTTTATTCTATAGAAAATTTTGTCAAATTTTATTTCCATAGAAAATTTTGTGAAAATTTTATTTCCATAGACAATTTTGTCAAAATTTTATTTCTATAGAAAATTTTGTCAAAATTTTATTTCTATGGAAAATTTTGTCAAAATTTCATTTCTATAGAAAATTTTGTCAAATTTTTATTTCTATGGAAAATTTTGTCAAAATTTTATTTCTATAGAAAATTTTGTCAAATTTTATTTCTATAGAAAATTTTGTGAAAATTTTATTTCTGTAGAAAATTTTGTCTAAATTTTATGTCTATAGAACATTTTGTCTAATTTTTATTTTTATAGAAAATTTTGTCAAAATTTTATTTATATAGAAAATATTTTCAAAAATTTTTTTTATAGAAAATTTTGTCAAAATTTTACTTCTATAGAAAGGAGCCACCGTGGCGCAATGGTTAGCATGTCCGCCTTGCATACACAGGTCGTGGGTTCGATTCCTGCTTCGACCGAACACCAAAAAGTTTTTCAGCGGTGGATTATCATTAATGCTGGTGACATTTCTGAGGGTTTCGATGTTTCTCTAAGTGGTTTCATTGCAATGTGGAACGCCGTTCGGCTATAAAAAGGAGGCCCCTTGCCATTGAGCTTAACATGGAATCGGACAGCACTCAGTGATAAGAGAGAAGTTCACCAATGTGGTATCACAATGGACTGAATAGTCTAAGTCCACCTAACCTAACCTACTTCTATAGACAATTTTATTAAAATTTTATTTCTATATAAAATTTTATCAAAATTTTATTTGTATAGAAAATTTTGTCAAATTTTGTTCTATAGAAAATTTTGTTAAAATTTAGTTTCTGTTTATTTATATAGCAAATTTTGTCAAAATTTTATTTCTATAGAAAATTTTGTCACAATTTTATTTCTATAGAAAATTTTGTCAAAATTTTATTTCTATAGAAAAATTTCTCAAAATTTTATTGTTATAGAAAATTTTGTCAAAATTTTATTTCTATAGAAAACTTTGTCAAAGTTCTAGTTCTACAGAACATTTTGTCAAAATTTTATTTCTATAGAAAATTTTGTAAAAATTTTGTAAAAATTTTATTTTTACAACAAAATTTTTTCAAAATTTTATTTCCGTATAAAATTTTGTCTAAGTTTTATTTCTTTAGAAAATTTTTTCAAATTTTTATTTCTATAGAAAATATTGTCAAAATTTTATTTCTATAGAATGTTTTGTCAAAATTTTATTTCTTCATAAAATTTTGTCAAAATTTTATTTCTATAGAAACTTTTGTCAAAATGTAGTTTCTGTAGAAAATTCTGTTAAAATTTTATTTCTATAAAATTTTGTCAAAATTTTATTTCTATAGAACATTTTGTCACAATTTTATTTCTATTGAAAATTTTGTCAACATTTTATTTCTAGATAAAATTTTGTAGAAATTTTATTTCCATAGAAAATGTTGTCAAAATTGTATTTCTATAGAAAACTTTGTCAAAGTTTTAGTTCTATAGAAAATTTTGTCAAAATTTTATTTCTATGGAAAATTTCGCCAACATTTTATTTCTATAGAAAATTTTGTAGAAATTGTCTTTCTATAAAAATTTTGTCAAAATTTTATTTCTATAGAAAATTTTGTCAAAATTTTATTTCTATAGAAAATTTTGTCAAAATTTTATTTCTATAGAAAATTTTGTCAACATTTTATTTCTATAGAAAATTTTGTCAAATTTTTATTTCTATAGAAAATTTTGTCAAAAGTTTATTTCTATAGAAAATGTTGTCAAAATTTTATTTTTATAGAAAAATTTGTCAAAATATCATTTCTATTGACAATTTTGTCAAAATTTGTTTTCTATAGAAAATGTCAAAATTTTAGTTCTATAAAAATTTTTGTCAAAATTTTATTTCTATAGAAACTTTTATCAAAATTTTATTTTTAAAATTTTGTCAAAATTTTATTTCTATAGAAAATTTTGTCAACATTTTATTTCAAAATTTTGTTTCTATAGAAAAATTTTTTCAAAATTTTATTTGTACAGAAAATTTTGTCAAAATTTTATTTCTATAAAAAATTTTATTAAAATTTTATTTCTATAGAAAATTTTACCAAATTATATTTTTATAGAAAATTTTGTGAAAATGTTATTTCTATAGAAAATTTTGTTACAATTTTATTTCTATTGAAAATGTTGTGACAACATTTTATTTCTATAGAAAATTTTGTCAAAATTTTATTTCTATAGAAAATTTTGTCCAAATTTTATTTCTCTAGAAAAGTTTGTCAAAATTTTATTTTTATAGAAAATTTTGTCAAAATTTTATTTCTAAAGAAAATTTTGTCAAATTTTTATTTCTATAGAAAAATTTGTCAAAATTTTATTTCTATAGACATTTTTTTTTTATTTTATTTTTGCTGACAGGTGATGAAAAGTGAATTTGCGCTTACGAGGCCGAAACTAAATAGCAGTCTATTAAATGTGTAGTTCCTGTTGGTCGAGCACGAATCACTTTCACCTGCTTTTTTCGGAAAAACTGCACTAAAAAAAGCATGCCCGCTTCCAAAATTTTGTCTTTACTTTAACAATTACGGTATTGATTCCGAGCCAAGGAAACGGAGGATACAAGTAAGAGACAATTCTGTTTTAAATTTGGAGTTTGTGTACTGGATTTTATGATGCAAATTTGAAATTTTCGTTTTTTCAGCTTTCTGTTTTTTATATGCTTTCAAAGTTCTTTAAAAACGAGTTAGCGACAACTTTTTTTTCCAAATGCAGACTCGACTTCCAGTAGACATTATGATATGTTTCAAGTAAAAAACGTATTCAAAATGAAGTTTGGAAAACATGTCCTATTTTTGAACGATTTTTGCTTTGTTGTCAAGATGCAAAAAGACAACGAATTTAAAGACAATTTCATTAATTTTAAAGAATTTTTCTAAATTATAAAGTCAAGTTGACCTTACCCCAAAAAAAATCTTTCATTTTTAATTAAAATCACTTAATTATAACGACCATACGACTTGATTGAAAAATTGATCGACTTTTGGACAAGGAATAAAACTTTTTATTAGAGAAATGCGTCTTCAATTCTACACAAACTTTTCATTTGTATTTTAAGAACATGAAATCTTTGACCTCACGACAATATTGTTTTCAGTGTGAACATGTCGCAATCGTACCAATAGAACAACGCGAAACAGTGGTACAAAGCCATTCTTTTGCCAGTTTTCTTCCAAGAAATCAGGAAAACCAACCGTCGAAGACCGATCACTCTTCACCACGCTCTTACCCATCGGCTCAAACAACTGCATTGTTGAGCGCGCAATGCATGGAATTGATGGGTCCTTTGAGGTATAGTCCTAACTGGGCAAACCATGATAAATGCATGTGCGTGAAGATAAATTGTAAATTTAACTAGTCGAGACACAAACCAGGTAGTTTTTGCCTACGCACCTAATGGGTTAATTACAATTTGGGGAGATAAAATATTTAATGAAATTCAGCACTTTCCAACATATTTGCGCAAAATATTTTGGTATTAAACGAAAGATCTTGACAAGTACTATAAATGCAAGTGGTTGTCATGTTCGAAAGCGTCCCATAAATGTTAGTTTTGCAGCTATATTTTAAAAGTCAGTTTGTCCAACTTGAAATAAAGTTAAACTACGCCCACTGTGCAATACCTGCTCTAGATTTTTTGGTATCAAATGAAAGCTCTTGATGAGTACTATAAATCCAAGTGGTTGTTATATTCGAAAGCATCACAGAAATATCGATTTTTATCAAAAAGAAACTTAGTTTGTACGAAGTTACAATATAGGACACCCGTGCCCACTGTGCAAAACCTGCTCTAGATTTTTTGGTATCAAATGAAAGCTCTTGACGAGTACTACAAACGCAAGTAGTTTTTATTTTCTAAAACATCCCAGAAATGTAGGTTTTTGTTAATTTTTTTTAAATTTAATCGCCACAATTTGAAATAAAACTGAAATGCGCCCACTGTGCAATACCTGCTCTAGATTTTTTGGTATCAAATGAAAGCTCTTGATGAGTACTATAAATCCAAGTGGCTGTTATATTCGAAAGCATCATAAAAATATCGATTTTTATAAAAAAGAAAATTACTTTTTTAGAATTTCAAAAAAAGTGCACATTGGCCCACTGTGCAACACCTGCTCTACAGTGTTTGGTATCAAATGAAAACTCTTGATGAGTACTATAAATGCAAGTGGTTTTTATTTTCGAAAGTTTCCCAAAAAAAATTGTTTTAAGCAAAAGTAAAATTAATTTGCGAAATTTTAGAAAATATCGCACCAGCGCCCACTGTGCAAAACCTGCTCTAGATTTTTTGGTATCAAATGAAAGCTCTTGACGAGTACTATAAACGCAAGTGGTTCTCATGTTCGAAAGCATCATAGAAATATCGATTTTTATCAAAAATATAATTAATATGTCAGAATTTAAAATATAGTGCACGCGGGCCCACTGTGCAATACCTGCTCTAGATTTTTTGGTATCAAATGAAAGCTCTTGATGAGTACTATAAATCCAAGTGGTTGTTATATTCGAAAGCATCACAGAAATATCGATTTTTATCAAAAAGAAACTTAGTTTGCACGAAGTTACAATATAGGACACCCGTGCCCACTGTGCAAAACCTGCTCTAGATTTTTTGGTATCAAATGAAAGCCACAATTTGAAATAAAACTGAAATGCAGTTTTATTTCAAATTGTGGCGATTAAATTTAAAAAAAATTAACAAAAACCTACATTTCTGGGATGTTTTAGAAAATAAAAACTACTTGCATTTGTAGTACTCGTCAAGAGCTTTCATTTGATACCAAAAAATCTAGAGCAGGTTTTGCACAGTGGGCACGGGTGTCCTATATTGTAACTTCGTGCAAACTAAGTTTCTTTTTGATAAAAATCGATATTTCTGTGATGCTTTCGAATATAACAACCACTTGGATTTATAGTACTCATCAAGAGCTTTCATTTGATACCAAAAAATCTAGAGCAGGTATTGCACAGTGGGCGTAGTTTAACTTTATTTCAAGTTGGACAAACTGACTTTTAAAATATAGCTGCAAAACTAACATTTATGGGACGCTTTCGAACATGACAACCACTTGCATTTATAGTACTTGTCAAGATCTTTCGTTTAATACCAAAATATTTTGCGCAAATATGTTGGAAAGTGCTGAATTTCATTAAATATTTTATCTCCCCAAATTGTAATTAACCCATTAGGTGCGCAGGCAAAAACTACCTGGTTTGTGTCTCGACTAGTTAAATTTACAATTTATCTTCACGCACATGATAAATGCATTGTTTCTTTTTCGGATTTTACACTTCCAGTTGCCTCTCATTTTGTTTTTTTATACCCTGCGCCACACTGTGGAACAGGGTATTATAAGTTAGTGCATATGTTTGTAACACCCAGAAGGAGACGAGATAGACACATGGTGTCTTTGGCAATAATGCTCAGGGTGGGTCCCTGAGTCGATATAACCATGTCCGTCTGTCCGTCCGTCCGTCCGTCTGTCTGTGAACACATTTTTGTGATCAAAGTCTAGGTCGCAATTTAAGTCCAATCGCCTTCAAATTTGGCACATGTTCCTAATTTGGGTCAGAATAGAACCTTATTGATTTTGGAAGAAATCGGTTCAGATTTAGATATAGCTCCCATATATATCTTTCTCCCGATATGCACTAATATGGACTCAGCAGCCAGAGTTTTATACCGATTTGCTTGAAATTTTGTACAAACATAACACTTAGTCGTATAGTCAAGTGTGCAAAATTTGATTGAAATCGGTTCAGATTTAGATATAGCTCCCGTATATATCTTTCGCCCGATATGGACTTATATGGCCCCAGAAGCCAGATTTTTGGCAGAATTCGGTTGAAATTTTGAACTAGGAGTACAATTAGTAGTATAGTCAAGTGTGCAAAATTTGATTGAAATCGGTTCAGATTTAGATATAGCTCCCATATATCTTTCGCCCGATATGGACTAATATGGTCCTAAAAGCCAGAGTTTTGGCTCAATTTGGTTGAAATTTTGCACAGGGAGTAGATTTAGCATTGTTGCTATGCGTGCCGAATTTGGTTGAAATCGATTCAGATTTAGATATAGCTCCCATATATATCTTTCACACGATATGCACTTATATGGACCCAGAAGCCAGAGTTTTATCCCGATTAGCTTGAAATTTTGCACAAGGAGTACAATTGATAGTATAGTCATGTGTGCCAAATTTGATTGAAATCGGTTCAGATTTAGATATAGCTTCCATATATATTTTTCGCCCGATATGGACTTATATGGCCCCAGAAGCCAGAGTTTTGGCCCAATTTGGTTAAAATTTTTCACTAGGAGTACAATTAGTAATATAGTCATGTATGCCAAATTTGATTGAAATCGGTTCAGATTTAGATATAGCTCCCATATATATGTTTTTCTGATTTCGACAAAAATGGTCAAAATACCAACATTTTCCTTGTTAAATCGCCACTGCTTAGTCGAAAAGTTGTAAAAATGACTCTAATTTTCCTAAACTTCTAATACATATATATCGAGCGCTAAATCATAAATAAACTTTTGCAAAGTTTCCTTAAAATTGCTTCAGATTTAAATGTTTCCCATATTTTTTTACTAAAATCGTGTTCCACCGTAGTGCATTAGCCAACTTAAATTTTGAGTCTATAGATTTTGTTAAAGTCTATCAAATTCTGTCCAAATCGAGTGATATTTAAATGTATGTATTTGGGACAAACCTTTATATATAGCACCGAACACATTTGACAGATGTGATATGGTATCAAAAATTTAGATCTACAAAGTGGTGCAGGGTAGAATATAGTCGGCCCCGCCCGACTTTAGACTTTCCTTACTTGTTTTTTTTTATTTTTGCATCTAGGACCACTGGAAATATTTGAATCCTATTACTTTTCTATACAAAAACTGAACAAAGTTAGAGAGAATACCTTATTTTATTTATGGTAAAGCATTAAGTTAAGCTTTAAATGGTCTGGCTACATATGATATGTATTAGAGTGTATGTGTGTGTGCGTGTATATGTGCTCATGTGTGTGAAAGCTATTCGTTCCTGAAGGAGTGTTGAATTTTGATAAATTATGCACCATAAGTCTAACATATTTGTTAATTTGTTTGTGTGTGTGCGTGTGTTTATCTTGGCACATGTGGACGTGAGTGAGTAAGTGTGTGTTCGTTTGTCAGCGTATAAAAGGATGGAGCCTTATGAAAGCTACTTAAAAATTCCATAAGAAATTATGTCAGAGTAAAGTAGCATCCTTAGAATCCTTTCCATTATATTCTCGATTTTTCTAAGCAGCTAGCTAAAGTAAACAAAAACTCCATGTCCTAGCACATCAGTTAGGTGACAGGAATTGCTAAGTGTCTCCTGCTACATGCACACTTATTTCCATAAGTGGCCTTATTGTTGTTGCATTTAAAATTCTAATGATTTTGAATTATGCCATGAATTATTTGTTAAAGGAAAATGCTAACTAAAGACATCACAATGATTATCAGTGTAGTGCAGGGAAAATTATGAGATAATAATTTAACAAACTTAAAATTTGAATACGCCAAAAGTATTACTATGCACTGAGATATAAATTTTTAATTGCATTCATAGATTTTGACATTCAATTAAGGGCCGATCATCGAATCGTGGTGCAATGGTTAGCATGCCCGCCTTGCATACACAAGGTCGTGGTTTCGATTCCTACTTCGACCGAACACCAAACAGTTTTTAGCGATGGATTATCCCACCTCAGTAATGTTGGTGATATTTCTGAGGGTTTCAAAGCTTCTCTCAGTGGTTTCACTTCAATGTGGAGGAAAGGAGGTCCCTTGTCATTGAACTTAACATGGAATCGGGCAGCACTCAGTGATAAGAGAGAAGTTCACCAATGTGGTATCACAATGGACTGAATAGTCTAAGTGAGCCTGATACATCGGGCTGCCATCTAATCTAACCTAATTCTCTCTAATCGAATCGTATATACCAAAACATGGACCATATACACCATGACTTTTTGCTACTTGACTATAAAGCTAAAAAGCGTTTAAAATAGGAAATGTTTTTAACACTTTAGTCGTTTTTTACTTGAAAAATATAATAATTTTCAATTGTAGTCGTTCACACTTTTTTAATGGACTTAGATAGCACATGAAGAAAAACGCTTGAAAAATTAATAAATTAAATTTTGTTTTCTACAAATTTTAAAGAGAATTGTGTCTTAAATTTGCTCTTGCTTCAATTCTCGAATTCTCCGCTTCTTTGGCCAGCAATCAAGATCAAAATCATTAGTGCAAAGACAAAATCTTTCGAACCGGGCGTGCTTTTTTTTCTTAGTGTACTTTATATATCTAACAAAAACTCAATTTAAAAGTTTTTTTTGTTTGTGTAACTTTCAGTACCATATTTTTTCATAACTTATATTAATAACGTAGTGCGATTGTAAGCGTTGAAGCATAAAATTGCTTGAAAGAGGTGTAAAAAGTTACATACATTAAGGCGAACATGGATAAAAAAATCGAAAACTAATTTTAATATGCAACAATATGAGAATATATTAAAAATTAATCATTTAAGTAGGGAAATATTAAAGTGAAGTAATCGTAAAGAATTTTTCTATTATTTTACACCCAAAGAATGTTTACTTCAAGCTAAAAAAAATTGAGAAGCTGCTTCTTTAGAATATGTTAATTTGAAAATTATTTCTTTAAATCAGATATAATTTTCTTTTAAGTTTTTATTTTAAAGAAATCGGTTGTTAATATTGGTTAAATAGTTTGTACTAAAATTTAGGTTGAATGTTCGTGTATCGTTGCCTCCCAAGATCAAAGTTTTTATACCTTGCACCACACAGTGGAATGGGGTATTATAAGTTAGTACCAGAGAATGAATACGCCGAGTCGCGCCAATGATTTCATTCGCCACCGACCATTTTTTGCCAGTCGACTCCGTCGCCGAATATGTCGACTCTTTTCTATTCACATTTAGCGGCAATTTAATTAGAAATATCGACTTAAATCAGAAAATTGTATTAATGATTGTCGTATTTTTTTCCAAAATTTTAAACCTTCCACCCACAGTCAATCAATTTCAAACTGCTATAACAGATTTGCAAAAATTTAGCCCAGAAACTTATAATGAAATATAAATTTGATTGTAAGATTGGTTGTACAACTAATCTCATTACCATTCGAATAACTTCACATTGATTTTATAATGGATAATTATCCGCATCCGATTGGACAAATTTATAATGGCTTAGACATCAATCTGCCGCCGTTGGAGGCATATACTTGCAACATCCAGAAGGATTCGAAATAAACACATGGTGTCTTTGGCAATAATGCCAAAGTCCGACCCGTCAATATGGCTGCAACTCGTGCCAAAAATAATCTACCAATATTTGAAGAAAACTTTTCCAAACATCTAACACATCAAAATAATCTTATTTTGAAGTATTTGATCATTTTGTTGTAGGCGGTCTGACACATAGATGTAGCGACGCCATTAAATACATATTATTTTTATATAGTACCAACCTTCAAATGATTCGCGTCAAAATTTGACGTCTGTAAGTCAATTAGTTTGTGCGATAGGGCGTCTTTTGTGAAGCAACTTTTGTTATTGTGAAAAAAATGGAAAAAAGGGAATTTCGTGTTTTGATAAAATACTGTTTTCTGAAGGGGAAAAATACGGTGGAAGCAAAAACTTGGCTTGATAATGAGTTTCCGGATTCTGCCCCAGGGAAATCAACAACAATTGATTGGTATGCAAAATTCAAGCGTGTGGAAATGAGCACGGAGGACGGTGAACGCAGTGGACGCCCAAAAAAGGTGGTTACCGATGAAAACATCAAAAAACCCACAAAATGATTTTGAATGACCGTAAAATGAAGTTGATCGAGATAGCAGAGTCCTTAAAGATATGAAACGAACGTGTTGGTCATATCATTCATCAATATTTGGATATGCGGAAGCTCTGTGCAAAATGGGTGCCGCGCGAGCTCACATTTGACCGAAAACAACAACGTGTTGTTGATTCTGAGCGGTGTTTGCAGCTGTTAACTCGTAATACACCCGAGTTTTTGCATCGATATGTAACAATGGATGAAACATGGCTCCATCACTACACTCCTGAGTCCGATCGGCAGTCGGCTGAGTGGACAGCGACCGGTGAACCGTCTCCGAAGCGTGGAAAGACTCAAAAGTCCGCTGGCAAAGTAATGGCCTTGGTTTTTTGGGATGCGTATGGAATAATTTTTATCGATTATCTAGAGAAGGGAAAAACTATCAACATTGACTATTATATGGCGTCATTGGAGCGTTTGAAGGTCGAAATCGTGGCAAAACGGCCCCATATGAAGAAGAAAATAGTGTTGTTCCAACAACACAACGCATCGTGCCACAAGTCATTGAGAACGATGGACGATGGCAAAAATTCATGAATTGGGCTTCGAATTACTTCCCCACCCACCGTATTCTTCAGATCTGGCCCCCAGCGACTTTTTCTTGTTCTCAGACCTCAAACGGATGCTCGCAGGGGAAAAAATTGGCTGCAATGAAGAGGTAATCGCCGAAACTGAAGCCTATTTTGAGGCAAAACCGGAGGAGTACTACCAAAATGGTATCAAAAAATTGGAAGGTCGTTATAATTGTTGTATCGCTCTTGAAGGGAACTATGTTGAGTAATAAAAACGAATTTTGACAAAAAATGTGTTTTTCTTTGTTAGACCGGAGACTTATCAGCCAACCTGTTAGTATACATTTTTTTTTTTTTTTTTGTGAAAGAAATATTTTTATTAAATTTATAGAATGCTAGCGTAACCCGGCCCGCTTCGCTGCGCCTTCCGAAGCATATTTGGAGGAATATTTTACGTTAACTTAGCCAACTATATGCTTCGTACAAATACGGCGGGAGAGGGTGTACCTTCTTCTGTATTTCTTGTGAATTTTAAGTGTGGTTTGTCAAGGAAAGCTATCCTTCTCCTCAACTTATCTGAAAATTAAGCACTATATTATAATAACATACAAGGAATTACTGTTTCCCATCCAATAAATCGGAAAAAGCAAAAATAGTAAACAATTTTACCACATTAACATTTGCTAAAATGTTGGAAAATGATGCACCCTCTACGTTGGCTGCCAATTTCATGTACATTTAAGTTCTTTACTAAAAAGAAGTCTGACAGAAGCCTGTGTAAAAATCATAAAATTATGTACCGAGTTCCCATTTACGGACAACCCTCTACTTTCAATTTAAGAAAAAAAAAACGGACAAAAGGGAACCCTCCCCCCACCATCGCTCCACTCCAACCTGATATCGGACTATCACGTACCCTATATTAATTTCGCAACTACTCCATGGTCCATATAAATTCTATCGAAGTAAATCGACAAAGTTTATTTCAATTTTCCCCTTCCCCAACCAGATATCGAAAAATCATATACTAATTTAAAAATTATGTATAAATTTAATCACCTCCTCCCACGTTCCCTGTAAATTTCAAGTAGATCGGCGATGTTTAAATTTTGCTCTATTGTTTTAAAGGTACTTCACTTTCCCCGATACAATATCGACAAACACCGTAGTGAATAGCACCCCTAACCTTCCCTGAAAATTCTTGAAACTTTCCTTCAAGTGTGAGGCAAGGAAGGTTGCCTCTTCGTTCATAACCTTCCCCCACTGCTTATGTAAATTTCAAGAAAACTTAAGAATTGTTGTTTGTTTGCAGTTTTAGAGGAGGACCTCCTCCCCGACTAAATATCGAAAAGTGATATAGCGTATCTTTTGTAAACGTCCCAGAAAATGTCAAGCAAATTATAAGCCTAAAAGGGCGGCCTCTCTTCCGTCCAAATATCACAAAATCAGGTATCAACTATTAATATCGTAACCTCTCCCCAGTCCTCTGTAAATTTCAAGTAACTCGGTAAAAGTTTAATTGTTTCTCTGTATGTACTTAAGAGAAGCGGATGTCTCCCTATGCCCTTTTATTTTTATTAAAAAATCGAGAACCTGATATAAATTTCATAGCCCATTTTTTTTGTAAAATTTCAGTCGGGGGAGTTTTGTGTTGTTTGTACTTTCAAAAAAAAATTCGGGCAAAGGGGTGGTCCCCCTCCCCGACCAAGTATCGAAAAATAATGTAGTGGATTTTTGTCTAGATGCCAACCCCAACATTCAATGAAAATTTCAAGCAAATCGCATAATTTTGTTCCAAGTTTCAAAAAGTAGGGCAAAGGGGAGGTCCCCCTCCCCATCCACATAAGAAATCATCGGGTACCCTATATTAATTCCATAACCTCACCACATGTTCTCTGTAAATCTCAGATAATTTAGAGAATTTTAGTTTTTTCACTGTACTTAAAAAAAAAGTCGAACAAAGGGGAGGTCCCCCTCCACCAGCAAATATCGAAATAAAAAGTAGCGGATCTTTGTCTAGATGCCAACCCCAATCTTCAATGAAAATTTCAAGCAAATCGGTCAACTTTGGTCCAATTTTCAAAAAGTCCGACGAAGGGGAGGTCCCCCTCCGCGAACAGGTGTCAAAAAATGAGGTACCCTATTTTCACCACATGAACGCCCCCTACGATCTCTGAAAGTTTCAAGTAAATGGTTCAGCCGTTTCGGAGCCAACTCGGCACATACAAACAAACAAACAAACAAACAAACAAACATAGATTGAATTTTATATATATAGATTTTGGTCACCATTTTATTTCTATAGAAACTTTTGCAAAAATTTTATTTCTATAGAAAATTTTGTCAACATTTTATTTCTATAGAGAATTTTGTCAAAATTTTATTTCTAAGAAAATTTTGTCATAATTTTATTTCTATAAAAATTTTTGTCAAAATGTTATTTCTATAGAAAATTTTGTAAAAATTTTATATCTATAGAAATTTTTGGTCGGTCAACATTTTATTTCTATGGAAAATTTTACAAAATTTTATTTCTATAGAAAATTTTGTCAAAATTTAATTTCTATAGAAAATGTTCTCAAAATTTAATTTCTAAGAAAATTTTGTCAAAATGTTATTTCTATGGAAAATTTTGGTCGGTCAACATTTTATTTCCATAGAAAATTTTATCAAACATTTATTTCGGTAGAAGATTTTGTCATAATTTTTATTTCTATAGAAAATTTTGTCAAAACTTTATTTTTATAGAACACTTTGTCAACATTTCATTTCCGCAGAAAATTTTGTCATAATTTTATATCTATAAAAAATTTTATCAAAATTTTATGTCCGTAAAAAATTTTGCCAAAATTTAACCTAAAATTTTGTTTCTACAGAAAATTTGGGTCAATATTCTATTTCCATAGAAAATTTTGGACGAAGTTTTATTTATTGAATATTTTGTTCAAAATTGTATTTCTACACTGAAAATAATATTTAGGTGGAATTAAAAATTACACAAACTAAATTTTAGTATACGCAATTTACACAATATTAAGGAGTATTTTCTTTTAAAAAATTAAATTTTAATTAAAAGAAAGTTTATAATCTTTGCTTCATAAATTTTTTCTATTCAACTTAGGATACACATTTTGAAAGTTTGTCTCCATCTGTTATGTCTATGTCTTTGAACTAAGGAATTCCTTAGGGTAAAGAAAAATATTTTTGATTTAAAGAAATCGTCTTTAAATTAACGAAATATTGAATCTTTACATTTAGGATAAAAACGCTTCAAATATAGGCTAAGACTTATTTTGAGGTTTTGTAACTTTGGTTTAAAGTTTTTTTTTTTTTTGGAATCACTTTGAACTATCTCTTATAATTTGCGTTTTTAAACTGGTATTTTTTGTACATGAATAGTTTTGTTTCTCAACTTTAATTTTATTGATCCTAGATTTAAAGCTACATAGGTCCCTAAAAAAATCTTTATTTTGAAGAAGCCACATCTTTGGCTTAGAAATTATACCAAAATCCATAAGGGATTTTTTTTTATTACGCAACCTAAATTTTAGGATTTACAAATTACTTAGGACAAAATTCTTCGAACTAAAGCCAAGCATAGTAAAGAAACACATTTTTCATTTAAAGAAATCGTCCTTAAATTAACTGAAATATTGAATCTTAAAATTTAAGGTAAAATCGCTTCAAATATAGGCTAAGACTTATTTTGAGGATTAGCATCTTTAGTTTAAAGATTTTTTTTGGAATTAAGAAAACATTTTGTACGTTGATGTATCCGTTTTATTTTGTATTTTTAAAGAGTCAGTTGTTTGTATGTGAATAGCTTTATGAATATACCGCGAAAAGAAAATTAAAATGCGATAAACGGAATCTCTATCTTATTTATAATTTTATTGATCCTAGATGTAAAGCTACATAGGTCCCTAAAAAATTTCTTTATTTTAAAAAAACCGCATATTTGGCTGGGAATCAATACCAAAATCCTTAAGGAAAGGTCAAAATCTTTGGATCCAAGTGTGAGTGCATAGAGGGATTATTTTGCAAAATCTACCAATTCTATTGATTTTTGTAAGAAATCGGTTTAGATTTAGATAGAGCTGATATATATCTTTTGCACGATTAAACTTTTTCTCCAATATACGTGACATTTTTAGAATTAGCATTTTTACTATGCATGCCATATTTGGTAAAAAATTGTCAGTTTCTCTTAATTTATTTCATTCATTTTAAAATTAATTTCATGTAAATCCCTCTCATCACTAAATGGAAATCCATCGTGTTATACGATTTACGTAAGACCTTTTCCTCTCGTTTGGGCAAATGAAGTTTTTTTTTTATATACGGAACAATGCCTTTGATCTTTGGTGTAGGATTTCCTTTCTTGTCTATGGCTGTTTTTTTTTTTTCTTCTTGGGAATTTTTGTAAATTTCTTCTGTAGATCCTTTGACACTTTCTTTTCTTATGCCCATTTTTTCAATATGGATCCAGTTACATTTGTCGCAATGTGATTTCACTTGACTAGACTTTTTAAATGACATTGGAGTGCCCATTTCGTGAGATATTTAGTTTTCCGTCATGGGTTTCATCTTCCTCTCACCACTTTGGAATAATGTCATGTTAGATTAAAAACTCCCAAGGATTTATAATTTAGGGCCTTTCAAAGGGAGCGTATAGAATTAAAAAAAATTTCAATAGAACTAAAATATTCACAAAATTTTCTATAGAAATACAATTTTTAAAAATTTTCTATAGAAATAAAATTTTGACAAAATAGAGATAAAATTTTGCAAAAATTTTCTGTAGAAATAAAATTTTGCAAAAATTTTTTGTAGAAATAAACTTTTGACAAAAATTTCTATAGAAATAAAATTTTGACAATATTTCTATAGAAATAAAATTTGTAACAAATTCTCCATCGAAATAAAATGTTGACAAAATTTGGTATAGAAATAAAATTTTGACAAAATTTGGTGTAGAAATAAAATTTTGACACAATTTGGTGTAGAAATAAAATTTTGATAAAACTATCTATAAAAATAAAACTTTAACAAACTTTTCTATAAAAATAAAATTTTGACAAAATTTTCTATAGAAATAAAATTTTGACAAAATTTTCTATTGAAATAAAATTTTGACAAAATTATCTATAACAAGTAAGGAAAAAGTCGGGCGGGGCCGACTATATTATACCCTGCACTACCTTGTAGATCTACATTTTCGATACCATATCATATATATATGTAACAGGGAAAACAACATATATATGGGAGCTATTTCTAAATCTGAACTGATTTCAATCAAATTTTGCACACTTGACTATACTACTAATTGTACTCCTAGTTCAAAATGTCAACCAAATTCGGCCAAAAATGTGGCTGCTGGGTCCATATTGATGCATATCGGGCGAAAGATATATACGGGAGCTATATCTAAATCTGAACCGATTTCTTCCAAAATCAATAGGGTTCAATTCTGAGCCAAATTAGGAACATGTGCCAAATTTGAAGGCGATTGGACTTAAAGTGCGACCTAGACTTTGATCACAAAAATGTGTTCACAGACAGACGGACGGACAGGCGGGCATGGTTATATCGACTAAGGGGCCCACCCTGAGCATTATTGCCAAAGACACCATGTGTCTATCTCGTCTCCTTCTGGGTGTTACAAACATATGCACTAAGTTATAATACCCTGTTCCACAGTGTGGCGCAGGGTATAAAAATAAATTTTTGACAAGATTTTCTATATAGATAAAATTTTGCAAAAATTTTCTGTAGAAATAAAATTTTGACAAAATTATCTATAGAAATAAAATTTTTGCACAAATTTTCTGTAGAAATAAAATCTTGAGAAAATTTTTCATAAAAATAAAAGTTTGATAAATTTTTCTACAGAAATAAATTTTTGACAAAATTTTTCATACAAATTAAACTTTGATAAAATTTTCTATAGAAATAAAATTTTGACAAAATTTTCTATAGAAATAAAATTTTTACAAAATATTTTATAGAAATAAAATTTTGACAAAATTTTCTATAGAAATAGAATTTTGACAAAATTTTCTAAGAAATAAAAACAATTTTCTATAGAAATAAAATGTTGAGAAAATTTTCTATGGAAATAAAATTTTGACAAAATTTTCTATAGAAATACAATTTGGAAAAAAATTTTTTTAGTGCAAATACAATTTTGACGAAATTTTCTATAGTAATAAAATTTTGACAAAATTTTCTATAGAAATACAATTTTGACAAAAATTTCTATAGAAATAAAATTTGGAAAAAAAATTTCGTTAGTGGAAATACAATTTTGACGAAATTTTCTATAAAAATAAAATTTTGACAAAATTTTTCATAAAAATAAAAGTTTGATAAATTTTTCTATAGAAATACAATTTTGACAACATTTTCGATAGAATTAAAATTTTGTCAAAATTTTCTAAGAAATAAAAACAATTTTCTAAAGAAATAAAATGTTGAAAACATTTTCTATAGAAATAAAATTTTGAGAAAATGTTCTATAGAAATACAATTTGGACAAAAATTTTCATTAGAAGTAAAATTTTGACAAAATTTCCTATAGAAATAAAATGTTAACAACACTTTCTATAGAAATAACAGTTTGACAAAATTTTCCATAGAAATAAAATTTTGAAAAAATTTTCTATAGAAATAAAATTTTGACAAAATTTTCTATAGAAATAAAATTTTGACAAACTTTTCGATGGAAATAAAATTTTGACAAAATGTTTTATAGAAATAAAATTTTGACAAAATTTTCTATAGAAATTAAATTTTGACAAAATTTTCTACAGAAATAAAATTTTGACAAAATTTTCTAAGAAATAAAAACAATTTTCTACAGAAATAAAATTTTGAGAAAATTTTCTATGGAAATAGAATTTTGACAAAATTTTCTAGAGAAATACAAGTTGGACAAAAATTTTCATTAGTTGAAATACAATTTTGACGAAATTTTCTAAGGTAAAAAAATTTTGACAAAATTTTTTATAGAAATAAAATTTTGACAAAATTATCTATAAAAATAAAATTTTAACAAAATTTTCTATAAAAATAAAATGTTTACAAAATTTTCTATTGAAACAAAATTTTGCAAAAATTTTCTGTAGAAATTAAATTTTGACAAAGTTTTTTTTTAAGAAATCAAATTTTGACTAAATTTTCTATATTAATAAAATCTTAAGAAAATTTTTCATAAAAATAAAATTTTGATAAATTTTCCTATAGAACTACAATTTTGACAAAATTTTCTATGGAAATAAAATTTTGACAAAATGTTTTATAGAAATAAGATTTTGACAAAATTTTCTATAGAAATTAATATTTGACAAAATTTTCTAAGAAATAAAAACAATTTTCTATAGAAATAAAATTTTGAGAAAATTTTCTATGGAAATCAAATTTTGACAAAATTTTCTATAGAAATACAATTTATACACAAGTTTTCATTAGTAGAAATACAATTTTGACGAAATTTTCTATAGTAATAAAATTTTGACAAATTTTTCTATAGAAATAAAATTTTGAAAAAATTTTCTATAGAAAAAAAAATTGACAAAATTTTCTATAAAAATAAAATTTTGACAAAATTTTTCATAAAAATAAAATGTTGATACATTTTCCTATAGAAATAAAATGTTGACAAAATTTTCTATAGAATTAAAATGTTTCTGTAGAAATAAAATTTTGGCAAAATTTTGTTTAGAAATAAAATTTTGACTAAAATTTCCATTGAAATAAAATTTTGACAACATTTTCGTCAGAAATAAAATTTTGACAAAATTTTTTATAGAAATAAAATTTTTGCACAAATTTTCTGTAGAAATAAAATCTTGAGAAAATTTTTCATAAAAATAAAAGTTTGATAAATTTTTGTATAGAAATAAATTTTTGACAAAATTTTTCATAAAAATTAAATTTTGATAAAATTGTCTATAGAAATAAAATTTTGACAAAATTTTCTATGGAAATAAAATTTTTACAAAATTTTTTATAGAAATAAAATTTTGACAAAATTTTCTATAGAAATAGAATTTTGACAAAATTTTCTAAGAAATAAAAACAATTTTCTATAGAAATAAAATTTTGAGAAAATTTTCTATGGAAATAAAATTTTGACAAAATTTTCCATAGAAATACAATTTTGACAAAAATTTTCATTTGTAGAAATACAATTTTGACGAAATTTTCTATAGTAATAAAATTTTAACAAAATTTTCTATAGAAATAAAATTTTGACAAAATTTTCTATAGAAATACAATTTGGAAAAAAATTGTCTTTAGTGGAAATACAATTTTGACGAAATTTTCTATACTAATAAAATTTTGACAAAATTTTCTATAGTAATAAAATTTTGACAAAATTTTCTATAGGAAAAAAATGTTGACAAAATTTTGTATAAAAATAAAATTTTGACAAAATTTTTCATAAAAATAAAATTTTGATAAATTTTTCTATAGAAATAAAATTTTGACAACATTTTCTATTGAATCAAAATTTTGACAAAATTTTCTAAGAAATAAAAACAATTTTCTATAGAAATAAAATTTTGACAACATTTTCTATAGAAATAAAATTTTGAGAAAATTTTCTATAGAAATACAATTTGGACAAAAATTTTTATTAGAAGTAAAATTTTGACAAAATTTCCTATAGAAAAAAATGTTAACAACTTTTTCTATAGAAATAAAAGTTTGACAACATTTGCTATAGAAATAAAATTTTGACAAAATTTTCTATAGAAATAAAATTCTGACAAAATTTTTCTATAGAAATAAAATTTTGACAAAATTTTTCTATAGAAATAAAATTTTCACAAAATTTTCTATAGAAAACAAATTTTGATTAAATTTTCTATAGAAATAGAATTAAAAAAATTTTATTGAAATAAAATTTTTGACAAAATTTTCTATGGAAATAAAATTTTGCAAGATTTTGTTATTGAAATACAAATTTTGAAAATTTTTTTGTTTTGTTAAAATTTTGACAATTCGACCTTTCATAAAAGGGCCTTTTCTTTAGCAATCACTTTCTTCTCTCTGGGATATAAGTTTAAGTTCTTTTAACTGTCTTGAAAGTTTATAAAAAATTTTTCTCACCATTTTTTATTTTGTTGACTTTTGAGTTTCCAGACAAGAACTGTTCCGTTTTCTTCCATGCTTCCACAAAATGTTTGCTTTTTTCATGGATTGTTCGAAATTATCACTGTATGTGTTTGGTAGGAAATCCACTATTTATTTACTTTGATTACCGTTGACAATTTCTTTATTTAGTTGTATTGTATTGTATGTTGTATTGTATCCATGGACATACATATACATAATATGCAATACGTTTTTCGACCTTCCTCTCCAGCACTGAGATTTCTTGAGGAGTTTGAGTTTTAATAAATGGTTTCTTGTTGTCTTTCATGTGACACCACTGTCTGTTCTCGCCCTCACATTGCTTTATTTTACACGCTTCACTTAGTTTTTCAACGCTATCCCGGATCCAGCTTATTTGCTGTACTAGAAGTTGATTATTTACATAGGATTTTCCTCTAAATTCAATTCGAGTTATTAGATTTTTGCTAGAATACAATTTAGAGCGGAAAGAGCAAGTAGCTCCAAAACAATGTGTGTTGTCTGGAAATTTATTAAGAACATGTAGCCAAGGGCATTCTTCATGCTATGGGGGCGGATGATTTAAGATTTTATCTAGAAAAAAATAAGAGAAAATTGAAAAGCCGGTGTATGTTCCACAAGATATTACAACTAATACCAGTTTCTCAATCTGGCAAAGGAAAAGAGAAATGTTTGTACAAAGATTTATTTAGGCAAAGGCCAACTATCATAAACGTTTTTGCGGAGGGTTCGAGTGTGGTTCACTTTGGGTTTATTGAACTACCCGAATTTATTCTCATAATTGGTTGATAGTTTTGCTGCAAGTAGAGGATGCTGATGACGAATGTGGTAATTCCGAAACGTGCGTCCATCTAACCTATTGCAGTCTATAGGGCTTTGCCCATATAAATATGACATTATTTTCCTCTGTTGGTTACGCTACTCTTGTAGTTTAGTCAAAGCAATGGTTTTAAAGCTGAGATCAAAACAACAAATATGATTGAAGTACAAACCAAAAATAAAAAACAAAATTTTCTTTCTATAGAAAATGTTATAAAAATTAAATAATTTTATTTCTATAGAAAATTTTGTCAAAATTTTATTTCTGTAGAAAAGTTTGTCAAAATTTGAATTCAATAGCAAATTTTGGAAACATTTTTTATTTACAGTAAATTTTATCGAAATTTTATGTGTGTAGAAAATGTTTTCTCAAAATTTTATTTCTATAGAAATTTGTGTCAAAATTTTATTTATAAAGAAAATTTTGTCAATATTTGATTTATTACTTTGTAAAATATCTCGCTGAAGATGATCACCGATGGTGTATCGAAATATCCGAGAACAGCAATATTTCAATAAAAAGTAATGAAAAACATTAACACCAGCATTTTTCATTAGTCCATGACCTCAAGCCAAACAAATAATCCCAAAATTGTAAAATTCCAAAGGTCAACTAACAAAACTAAACAAAATTTTATTTCTATAGAAAATTTTTTCTAATTTTATTTTTATAGAAATATTTGTCAAAATTTCATTTTATTTTAATAGAAAATTTTGTAAAAATGTTATTTCTTTAGTAAATTTCTCTTAATTTTGTCAAAACTTTATTCATAAAGAAAACTTTGGCAAAAAAAAACTTTTTTTCAAAATTTTATTTCTATAAAAATTTTGTCAAAATTTTATTTCTATAGAAAATGTTTTTAAGATTTTATTTTTATAGAAATATTTGTCAAACTTTCATTTCTATAGAAAAATTTGTCAAAATTTTATTTGAATAGAAAATTTTGTAAAAATTTTATTTCTTTAGTACATTTCTCAAAATCTTACTTCTAAAGTAAATTTTGTCAAAACTTTATTCATAAAGAAAACTTTGCCAAATTTTATTTCTTTAGAAAATTTTGTCAAAATTTTAATTGTTAAAATATAAAAAAAAATATTTGCTAACAATTTATTTCTATAGAAAATTTGGTCCAAATTTTATTTCTTTTGACAAACATTTTTATAAAAACAAAATTAAATAAATAAATAAATAAGTTTAGCTTAACCAACAGAGGAAAAGTATGCTTGTCAAATTTATTTGGGCAAAGCCCTATAGACTGCAAGATGGTTGGATGTACAACTGTTTCGGAATTACCACATTCCTCATCAGCATCCTCTACTTGCAGCAAAACTATCAACCAATTATCAGAATAAATTCGGGTAATTCACTCAACCCAAAGTGAACTACACTTGAACCTTCCGAAAAAAGGTTTGATAGTCGGCTACTGCCTAAACAAATTTGCAAGCATATCTCTTTCCCTTTGCCAAACTCAAATCAGCGATTTTTTGTTTTTGAGCGTGCTTCCTCTATCTTTGCCAAATTATATATCCATAGAAAATTTTTTCAAAATGTTATTTACTAAAATATAAAAAACATATTTCTTAAAAGTTTATTTCTATAGAAAATGTTGTCATAATTTTATTTCTTTAGGTAATATTGACAAACATGTTTTCTGTAGAAATAAAAATTTGACAAAATTTTATTTAGAAATATAATTTTAGCAAAATTTTCTATAGAAATAAAGTTTAGACAAAATTTTCTATACAAATACAATTTTGACAAAATTTTCTATAGAAATAAAATTTTCGCAAAATTTTCTATAGAAATAAAATTTTCGCAAAATTTTCTATAGAAATAAAATTTTGACAAAATTTTCCATTAAAATAAAAATTTGAGAAAATATTCAATTGAAATAAAATTTTGACAAAATTTTCCATTAAAATAAAAATTTTAAAAAATTTTCCATTAAAATAAAAATTTGACAAAATTTTCCATTAAAATAAAATTTTCACAAAATTTTCCATTGATATAAAATTTTGACAAAATTTCCTACAGAAATAAAATTTTGACAAAATTTTCTATAGAAATAAAATTTTGGCAAAATTTTCTATTGACATAAAATGTTGACAAAATTTTTTATAGAAATTAAATTTTTGCAAAATTTTCTATCGAAATAAAATTTTGACAAAATTTTCTATAGAAATAAATTTTTAACAAAATTTTCTATAAAAATAAAATTTTGACACAATTTTCTAAAGAAATAAAATTTTGACAAAATTTTCTATAGAAATAAAATTTTGACACAATTTTCTAAAGAAATAAAATTTTGACAAAATTTTCTATAGAAATAAAATTTTGACAAAATTTTCTATAGAAATAAAATTTTAAAAAATTTTGACAAAATTTTCACTTATTTCTTTGGAATACCTTTTACTAGGGCAGAAATAGTTTGAAAATTATATCTTAGAGTCGCATTGAAACCTAATATAATTTCTATTTGAATTTAAATTTGAATTCGATATTCGAAACGACGGTTAACATGCTAACGAAGAACTTTGATTTTACTCCATTACGAAAGATTATAAAATTTATAAATTACAATTTCATTCCCCATATCATTCCCCATCCATTTGCGTCTTAAATTTATCTTTAGAGTAGTTCCTTTGTTTCCTCGAAATCAATACCACAATCATTAAATAAAGACAAAATACTTGAAATTGAGTATGATTTTTTACCGTGTATAGATGATATCAAATTAAGATTGTTTTTATTCCAGCAAACCCTTCAGAACATTTTTATACACATTTTTAATTTGGAATTATCCTGAATATTATGTTTTATTCTGCAAAATATTTGCAATTTGTATTACATTACAAAAGTCTTTTCGTCTCTCCCTCTCACACTGCCAATAAGCAAATAATTTAATTAGATTAGTATGCCGTGTAGCTGCATGCTTGAATCTGCATATTATCTCAAATGAAAAATCTTAATGCCATGCAATTCAAAGCCAGAAGCGCAACATGGAAAATGTTGAGCGGCAAGCGTGAAACGTGTCATTGGAAATATTTGCATAAGAATAACAAGAAAAATAAATCTCCGGTCTCAAATGCTTATCTTGGCTTTTATCAGCTATTCCTCTCTATCTCTTTCTCTCTCTTTCTCCCACGACATGCTATTTACATTCCTCTCCCATGGACCTTTTGCTGCAGAGTTAATAACATTGCAATTCACCATGAGTTTGACAGGAAATAAAAAGTGCGAAATCCCCATGCCACCACAGCAACAGATTACGTGGATATTAGAAATTTACAAAACGAAAAAGGGGGAAAAAAATCCTCTAATGGCGATGAAAACGACCACAGTATTAAATGAAATGAGTACATGGCCAATGCATAGCTTAGCAGGATATGAAACAAAACTATGTGAGATGTTAATCTTTTAATTCAATCCTTTGCATTTTATAGCAGAAAAAAATTACTCACCAAAGGGGTGATGTGAATTTATTATTTCATTGTTTACCTTAATCTACCCTTTTGGATTTTGCATTAATGTGAAACTAAATTGAGCGGGGAAAAATATGTTATTTATATTTTTTCATTTATTTGAGTATGAGACAAAGGACTATTGCAACACGAGATTAGCAGACGGACAAATATGTTTTAATTTCAAAAAAATTAAATCGTTTAATAAATGAATCCCATGGTATGCCATGTAAACAGGATGCTATGGTAGAGATATAAAGTCCAAGTCTTCTATAGATAGTGATACGCGCAAAAAACTTATTTATCTTATTTTGGACCAAACAAACACTCAAAGGTATCTCAGCAAAAAAATAACTTTCAACAAGTATATACAACAGTAAGGGGCGAATCTTAAATACCCACCACCATGAATCAAATATACTAGTTTCCTTTGAAAATTTCAGGGGGGGGGGGGTTGGATTACAGATATTTTCCCAAGCAGATCAGTTCAAACAGTACGCTTCCCGAAGATAAATTTAAAGATTCTACCTACGAAGACTATAAGAGATTCTGGATCTATAACAACCATTTTTGTTTGAGTTTTAGAGGAATCATAAACATCTCGTGTGCAAAAAATGATGAAATAACGCCTTGATTTGACATCTAGGTTAGGTTAGGTTAAAGTGGCAGCCCGATTAAGTTTCAGGCTCACTTAGACTATTCAGTCCATTGTGATACCGCATTTAACTAAAAGTACCTATTACTGTGGGTACTTCTAGTTTTAACCACTGAACCTTTGAAAATTTCTTTCTTATTTTCTTTTGTTGAACTAACCAGATTTTTTCAAAAACATTAACAGACTGCTTAAGTTAACGTTTTCCAGGTCTGCCAGTAATATAAAACTATATGCCCCTAAAATTCGCTTACGCCTTACACAAAATGCAGGACACTCACACAAGGGGTGTTTAATTGATTCCTTTTCCTCCGCATCATAACAGCTCATACAGTAGTCATTATACTTCGCACCAAGAGTTTTTGCAAAGTCGTCCATCAGGCAGCGACCCGTTATAGCAGATATCTGACGTCTTGAGAACACACGCAGAGAAGGAATATGATCACCTCAACCATGTTTCGAGAGCAAAATGTTATTTTTGTCGCAAAAATGGTGTTTTCTCGGCAAACATATACATGGTTGCCGAAGTCAGACATATGCTTTTTGAGAAAATAACATGGTTGCCGCAAACATGTTACATGTTCTCCGTCCAAAAATTACATTTTGCTCTCGAAACATGGTTGAGGTGATCATATTCTTTCTCTGGGTGCACTAACATATCTAGTGTACGGTTCAAGTTTAAATGGGGTCATATTTGCTTGGTGTCGTTACAACCCTTGCAATTCTCCCATCGAACATTTGCCACCATGACAGCCTTCTCACGCAGTAAGAGCTTGCAGGTAGCCAAAGACATACCAACAGATTCTAGTTTCTCTGGAATATGTAAGGAAGTTCCTAGCCTTGCTAACTCATCTGCTTCACAGTTCCCCGGTGTGTCCCTATGACCAGGCACCCGTATTAGATGAATATTGTATTGCTCAGCCATCTCGTTGAGAGATTTGCGGCAGTCGTTGGCCGTTTTCGAGTTAAGGAACACAGATTCCAAGGATTTTATTGCAGGTTAACTGTCTGAGTATATATTGATGCGAACATTTTTTGGAACATTACTTCGCCAATTCGCCATCTCTTTTATTGCAAATATTTCAGCCTGAAAAACACTACAGTGATTAGGTAATCTTTTCGCTATTCGAATTTCTAGATCTTTAGAATATACTCCGAACCCCACTTGTCCATTCAATTTGGAGCCATCAGTATAGAAATCGATATATCTTTTATTCCCAGGGGTCTAACTGTTGGGAATTAGAGTTTCAAACTTTTTGTCGAAAAGTGGTTTTGCCAGGGTGTAATCCACTACGTTAGGCACATCTGGCGTTACTTTGAGGACCGAACTATGACCGTACATTTTTTCCGACCACAGCGATAGCTCGGGCAACCGCACAGCCGTTGTTGCAGTTGACTGTTTGGCCAAAATGTCTAAGGGCAATAGATGTAGCATGACATTAAGGGAGTCTGTTCCTGTCTTACTATATAAGCTCGCCATACGCTGAACTTTATCTAAACCTGTCGGTTGCTGAAGTGCCGGCCACCAGACTACAACACTATATAGCATATATCTACCAACTGCCGTATATAGCCAAGGCACAATTTTCGGTTTTAGTCCCCACTTTTTCCTATTGCCTTTTTGCACGAGTACAAAGCTACCGTGGCTTTTCTCACCCTTTCTTCAATATTAAATAATATCTCTGATTGTGGATGGGAATTTTCCCCTGACTGCTAGAGCCACATCGTCTGCATATACCACCACTTTTACACTCTCTTTTTCTAGGGAAACCAGAAGGTTGTTTATAGCAACATTCCAAAGAAGAGGTGATAGAACTCCTCCTTGGGGAGTGCCTCTGTTCACATGCTTTTGTATGTTTGCTTGTCCTAGTGTGGCCGTAATACGTCTTCTCATTAGCAGTTCGTCTAGCAGCCTAAGTATACCTGGATCAACATTCAGAGTTGCCAGTCCATTTAATATAGAGCTCGGATTGACGTTATTGAATGCCCCCTCGATGTCTAGAAACGCCACGATTGTGAATTCATTGGCAATAGTGAGCTTTCAATAGAGCTGACTAGTTAATGCAAAGCGGTCTCAGTAGACCGGCCCTTCGAGTATGCATGCTGTCGTTTCGAGAGCAAACTTGAATCGACGCTAGTTCTAAGATAAATATCTATCATCCTCTCCAGAGTCTTAAGTAGGAATGAGGATAAGCTGATAGGTCGGAAATCCTTCGTACTCGAGTGAGAGGCTTTTCCCGCTTTAGGTATGAAAACGACTTTAGTGGATGCTAGTATCTTCCGTAGTCTGGAAGCCTCGGACGTATACTCAATAAAGGGTGATACGGTCAAAATTTGGTCAAGGGAAAACGCGTGTAAGTTGGTGAAATCGTTTATTTAAAAAAACAAATTAAATTTATTTTTCAAGTTCAATTAGTATAAAATTCAGGACAAATATTCAGTTAGGCTTTCGCTTTTCCAAATCCGAATTGCCGGGCCTCACGCTTGACACCTGCCATCAGATTTTGTACAGCCACCTTGTCCACCTTCTTCGCCGCAAAAAGCCAGTTTGCCTTGAACTGCTGCTCGTCCTTAGCAGTGTTTTTTTTTTTGTCTTCTTTAGGTTCCGCTTGACAATAGCCCAGTATTTCTCAATTGGGCGGAGCTCTGGCGTAGTGGGAGGGTTCTTGTCCTTGGGAACCACCTGCACGTTGTTGGCGGCGTACCACTCCATGGCCTTTTTACCGTAATGGCAAGATGCCAAATCCGGCCTAAACAGTACGGAACTACCGTGTTTCTTCAGGAAAGGCAGCAGACGTTTATTCAAACACTCTTTCACGTAAATTTCTTGGTTGACAGTCCCGGAAGCTATGAAAATGCTGCTTTTCAAGCCACAGGTACAGATGGCTTGCCAAACCAGATATTTCTTTGCGAACTTTGACAGTTTTATGTGCTTGAAAATATCTGCTACCTTTCCCCTTCCTTTTGCCGTATAAAACTCCTGTCCCGGAAGCTGCTTGTAGTCGGCTTTGACGTAGGTTTCGTCGTCCATTACCACGCAGTCAAACTTCGTCAGCATCGTCGTGTACAGCCTCCGGGATCGCGCTTTGGCCGTCGTATTTTGTTTATCATCGCGATTTGGAGTCACTACCTTCTTGTAAGTCGATAGTCCGGCTCGTTTTTGGCTCGATGCACGGTTGTAGACGATACACCCAGCTTATTTGCGGCATCTCGGAGAGAGAGGTTAGGGTTTCGCTTGAAACTACCGGCAACTCTCTTTGTCGTCTCAGCGGCTTCCGGTTTTCGATTTCCCCCCGATCCAGACCTCCTGGCTGTCGACAGACGTTCCCCAAACATTTTAATTACATTTGTAATGGTTGATTTGGCAACTTTTAGCGATTTTGCCAGCTTTGCGTGCGAGTAGCTCGGATTTTCGCGATGCGCTTGCAAAATTTTGATATGCTGCTCTTCTTGCTTGGACGGCATTTTGACAACTGAAGAGTGAATTCCAAAATCAAAATAGGAGCAACATTCTACACACACACACCTTCAAAATGAGGGCTGTTCAGGTTTTTTAAATGCAAAATTGAAAGAAATACGTCAAGTTTATATTGACCAAATTTTGACCGCATCACCCTTTACTGCTGCAGTAAACATTTCAAGAGTTATGCTGAGCCTTTCTCAGTACTCGCTGGTATCCTCTCTGATTCTTCTTGTAAGCATCCCAATCCTCAGGAGCTCTGGTGGACTTTGCTTGATGGTACAAAAAAAAATCACCCGTTAAATGCTTTTTATCTAAATTAAATTTGGACATCCATTATGTCCAATGCATATTTCACTAAATGGCTTCATTACACAAATTTCCCAGTATTCCATTATTTCACAATCTAAAAATACAAGAGCTTTTGGTTGTTATGGCCAAGTTCCATTCATTTCACTGTCACTCTTACTCTCGACATACTTTAAGGCTATTAAATATTCATTGTCATGGTATTAGTAATCATTTTTAACTAATTACACTTTTGAATTCATTGAAAATGTTTACAGTTTGCTAATTACATACCTACTTCCCAATTATGTATCTGTTTCCACTTAATGCGAATTTTCGAGGAATATGAGACAAACAAATTTCTTTACAAATTTCTACAATACTGAAGCATAATACTGGGATGGAAATATAATACGAATATCTTGCTACATACTTTCAGGCATTTTATATTTAATCGTTTAGTTGTTCATTCTACATGCTTGTAAATATCGGACAAATCCTCAGCACACAGCCATACATACCTGCATACTCGATTATTTTCATCATTATTATAATATTATGTGAAATTATTCCTTTGTCTTACCAGGTGGGGATTTTAATTTCAGGTTTCATGCAAATTTCATTCGTCCATGAAAAAGAAAGGTCTTCATGAAGTGTGCAAGTCGGATGATGTAACAGAGAATTAATTTGCTATTATAGTGATAATTACAAGATAACAGAGACATAAATACTTAAAAACCCTGATAATTGAGATGACTTCTTAGGATAAGCAAAGGAAAATTAATTTTGACAGCAACTTTAAGGAATAAGAAATAATATTGACAATGCTTTGAAGTTAAGATAATAATTTGAAGTGTCACAACATGCAACATGTCCTTAGAATATGAAATTTGGCAACAAGGCAAGAGTACGAAAGAAATCTGTAATGTTGTGGATATTATTGTAAAAATAAATAATACTAAGCAACTTTTGTAAATAATAAACAATTTGTGTATTTACTTATATACACAGAGAAAAAATAGTGTACTTGTGTATATGTGAACCTATCCTTACATACCATAGTCATTTCAAGCGGATACATGTATCGCCTAAAAGTATGCAAAGACAATTTTCTCTAGTATGTTGCGCCGCTTTAGTACCAAATCTCCCACATTTTCTAGACATTGGAATCTTTGTTATTATGCCACAAAATGCCATACTTTATATATTTGTTGTCATCTTTTTCCCATTCTTGGTTGCTGAGAGCGATTGCGCTTAATCCTATTGGACGGTCCATGCTGTACGGTTGAAATGTTTATATGCCAAGGTCTTCAATGTCTTTAGGAGATTTTCCACATAATGTTCAGCATTTATTTTGACACCGCGGTAACGTCGCCACTCATGCCCAAATGAAATCTACCAAATTTAAAGAAAATTTTACCACAAATCTACTAAAATTAAAAAATCCCCAATAAATTTGACAAACATAATTTTCCTCTATTGGTTAAGCTACTTTTGTAGCTTTGTCAATGTATGGATTTAAGCTGAAATCAAAACAACAATAATAGTTTTATTTTTATAGAAAAATTTGTCAGATTTGTATTATCAAAAAATTTTTTAAAAATGTTAGTTCTATACAAGATTTTGTCAACATTTTATTTCTATACAAGATTTTGTCAACATTTTATTTCTATACAAGATAGAAACTTTTGTGTAGCTTTTATTTCTATAGAAAATTTTGTCAAAATTTTATTTCTATAGAAAATTTTGTCAAAATTTTATTTGCATACAAAATTTTTTCAAAATTTTATTTCTATAAAAAATTTTGTCAAAATTTTATTTTTATAAAAAATTTTGTAAAAATTTTATTTGTATAGAAAATTTTGCAAAATTTTGTATCTCCAGAAATTTTTTCAAAATGTTATTTATACAGAAAATTTTTCGAAAACCATTATTGAAGAAAATGTTGTCACAATTTTATTTCTATAGAAAAATTTTTCCAAAACTTATTATTATAGAAAATGTTGTCAAAATTTTATTTCTATAGAAAAAATTTTCCAAAACTTATTATTATAGAAAATGTTGTCAAAATTTTATTTCTATAGAAAATTTTGTGAAAATTTTAGTTGTATAAAAAATTTTGTCAAAATTTTATATCTACAGAAATTTTTTACAAAATGTTATTTATACAGAAATTGTTTCGAAAAATTTGAAGAAAATTTTGTCACATATTCATTTCTATAGAAATTTTTTCCAAAACTTATTATTATAGAAAATGTTGTCAAAATTGTATTTCTATAGAAAATTTTGTCAAAATTTTATTTCTATAAAATTTTTGTTAAAATTTTATTTCTATAGGTAAGTTTGTCAAATTTTTATATCTATGGATATTTTGTCGAAATTTTTTTTATAGGAATTTTTGTCAAAATTTTATTTCTATAGGCAAGTTTGTCAAATGTTTATTTCTATATAAAATTTTATTTTTATAGAACATTTTGTCAAAATTTGATTTCTATTCAAAATTTTCTCAAAATTTTATTTTTATAAGAAACTAGCGTATCCCGGCCCGCTTCGCTGGGCCTTCTGAAGCATATTTGGAGGAATATTTTGCGTTAACTTAGCCAACTATATCCTTCGTGCTGAAAACAAATTCGAAAACATTTGAATTCTTTTAAACAAATCGGACTACTTGATTTTTCGTTTATAGGTACAAATACGGCGGGAGAGGGTGTGCCTTCTTCTATATTTCTTGTGAATTTTAAGTGTGGTTGGTCAAGGAAAGGTATCCTTCTTTTCAACATATCTGAAAATTAAACACTATATTATAATAACATACAAAGAATTACTGCTTCCCTTCCAATAAATCGGAAAAAGCAAAAGTAGTACAAAATTTTACCACATTAACATTTACTAAAATGTTGGAAAATGATGCACCCTCTACGTTGGCTGCCAATTTCATGTAAATTAAAGTTCTTTACTAAAAAGAAGTCTGGCAGAAGCCTGTGCAAAAGTCATAAAATTATGTACCGAGTTCCCATTTGCGGACAACCCTCTACTTTCAATTTAAGAAAAAATAACGGACAAAAGGGAATCCTCTCCCCGCCTTCGCTCCACTCCGACCTGATATCGGACTATCACGTACCCTATATTAATTTCACAACTACTCAATGATCCCTATAAATTCTATAGAAGTAAATCGACAAAGTTTATTTCAATTTTCCCCTTCCCCAACCAGATATCGAAAAATGATATACTAATTTAAAAATCATGTATAAATTTAATCACCTCCTCCCACGTTCCCTGTAAATTTCAAGTAGATCGGAGATGTTTAAATTTTGCTCTATTGTTTTAAAGGGACGTCACTTTCCCCGATACAATATCGACAAACATAGTGGTGAATAGCACCCCTAACCTTCCCTGAAAATTCTTGAAACTTTCCTTCAAGTGTGGGGCAATGAAGGTTGCCTCTTCGTTTATAACTATCCCCCACATCCTTTGTAAATTTCAAGGAAACTTAAGAATTTTTTTTTGCAGTTTGAGAGGAGGACCTCCTCCCCGACCAAATATCGAAAAGTGATGTAGCGTATCTTTTGTAAACGTCCCAGAAAATGTCAAGCAAATTATAAGCCTAAAGGGGCGGCCTCTCTTCCGTCCAAATATCACAAAATCAGGTATCTACTATTAATAATCGTAACCTCTCCCCTGTCCTCTGTAAATTTCAAGTAACTCGGTAAAGTTAAATTGTTTCTCTGTATGTACTTAAAAGAAGCGGATGTCTCCCTATGCCTTTTTATTTTTATTAAAAAATCAGGAACCTGATATAAATTTCATAACCTCACCTATTTTTTCCGTAAAATTTCAGTCGGGGAGTTTAGTTTTGTTTTCACTGTACTTTCAAAATAACGTCGGTCAAAGGGGTGGTTCCCCACCCCGAACAAATATCGAAAAATAATGTAGCGGATTTTTGTCTAGATTCCAATCTCAACATTCAATGAAAATATCAAGCAAATCGCATAATTTTGTTCCAAGTTTCAAAAATTAGGGCAAGGGGGAGGTCCCCCTCTCCGTCCACGTATGAAATCATCAGGTACCCCATATTAATTCCATAACCGCACCGCATGTTCTCTGTAAATCTCAGATAATTTAGAGAATTTTAGTTTTTTCACTTCAAAAAAAGTCGAACAAAGGGGAGGTCCCCCTCCGCCACCAAATATCGAAATATAAAGTAGCGGATCTTTGTCTGGATACCAAACCCAACCTTCAATGAAAATTTGAAGCAAATCGGTCAACTTTGGTCCAATTTTCAAAAAGTCCGACAAAGGGGAGGTCCCCCTCCTCGACCAGGTGTCAAAAAATGAGGTACGCTATTTTCACCACATGAACGCCCCCTACGATCTCTGAAAGTTTCAAGTAAATCGGTTCAACCGTTACGGAGCCAACTCGGAACATACAAACAAACAATCAAACAAACAAACAAATAAACAAACATAAATTGAATTTTATATATATAGATAGATATAGAAGATTTCGCTAAAATTTTAATTCTATAGAAAATTTTGTCAACATTTTTTTTGCTATAAAAAATTTTCTCAAAAATTTATTTCTGTTGAAAATTGTGTCAAAATTTTATTTCTATACAAAATGTTGTCAACATTTTATTTCTATACAAAATTTTATTTCTATAAAAAATTGTATCAAAATTTTATTTATATAAAATAAAATAAAATTTTATTTATATATATATTTATATATTTTTGTCAAACTTATATTTCTATAGAAAATTTTTCCAAAATCTTATTTCTATAGAAAATTTCGTAAAAATTTTATTTCTATAGAAAACTTTGTAAGAAACTTATTTTTAATCTAATAATCTATGTAAACCTCATATCTCGTTCTGCCACTATATCAAACCTGCCTCCTAATAACTTTGGTCACGTATCTAATTTATGAATTTCCATGTCGTTGGATTCACGATTACTTTCTGTTTGAAAAACTTATACATCTCTTTGGATTAGACATTGGGAATTCATCAAATTTAAAAAATTGCTTTCAAGCCTTCGATGACCAAGAGGGCCTTTACAATGCTCCATAATTTACCTAAACCTTCAGGCCCTTCAACTACTTGTCCCGCTTGTGTGCACGTTGACTTTCATATTGATCTCAAATTGAGAACCTTGATTTAGGGATGAGTATATTTAGTCCGAGCCCATATTTAGTCTGATCCCACTCATTTTGCTGAGAATATGGGCCTCACCTAAAGAAGTAGCTGTGAGTGTCGGAGAAATTCCTCTCGAAACAAAAATTGGTGAATGCAAAATTTTGCAAAAAAAAAGGTTTTTTAAGTAAAGGTATACATTTTTCATACAAACATACACAGAAAATAATATTATAATTTTTGAGCTAACAATAAATTGTTGTTACAGAAAATTTTTAAGTTCAACAAAAAACATTTTGTTGATATAACAAAATGTTTGTTAATATAACAAAATTGATTGCTAAAGTGACTAAAATCGTAATTGTATTTACAAATTACGTTGTAAGCTCAAATTTAAACATAATTTTAATTGTATTGACAATCAAATTAATTGCTATTTTTGTGTGTATAGTTTTCGATATGAGAAAACTAATTTATAATGGTGAAAAACTTCTTGTGCTTGTAACACTTTGCGTCATTTTCCCTGTATATTCCAGCAAACCCCAATTATTCTAATACTCCATAAAAAATCTGCATTGAGCATAACATAGTTTTATGCATATATCAGCCATCCTAATAAAGTGCATATTAAATTGATTCCATCTCCATCACATCAATGATTGTTTACTTTTTAAGAATTCTCATTATCTAAAGTGTTTTTCTCTACTCTCTTTAGGGTTTTTGCCACAGCAACAGTTTTTTTCTCTGCCCTACGCAAAGGGGGTTTTCAGTTAAACGTCCATTGTAATATACATTCTAAAAATTCAATTAGTACAAAGATTTGCCTTCCGGTTCCCATTTACCTAACATACACACACACACATACACAAACCCATATAAGATTGGCAGTTTATTAAAACAGATATGGATATTTTTCCTACTAACCCAAGGCTTCAATTTTAAATGTTGCTAGACTCTTTCAGTAACTCAAACAGTGCGACAGCAAAGACCAAGTAAAGGATAGAACGAAGCCAATAAACGCACCTAAATGTATGCTATATAGAATTGTTAGAACACTTGTTGTGAACAGCATGCTATGGAAACTCGGATAAAATGTTGCAGGCAAAACGCATGATGACACATACACTTGCAAATATAAACTGGTAGACCTGTAGTCACATGCACACACACACACACATACACATAATTGTTTGCTTTATACCTTCGAGCTAACTAAATAGAATGTCAAAACCAAAGCAAAGCATTTTTTTGTATGGAAAATCTTTGCCATAAAACGCCACATAGGCAACAAATAATGCTGGGCACATTGGTTTCAAAATGGAAAAAAATTACTGAATCAATTTTAGCCTCATAAACGGACACGTAACTGTCCGCTGATCCTAGAAAAAACAGAAATCAAGAATTATAGGTCCTTAATCTGATGTTTGGCTTACGAAATTTCGATGGTTCTTCCCCGGATTTAGGCCGTCATTGACACGCAATGAAGCAACATCGAGATTGATATGAATACAGGGATTAGCATCGTAGCATTTTGTCTTTCATAACAACATCAGAAATGATGCGAAATTTGAAGACCAGATTTGATCGAATTCTACGATGCATAGATAGTAAACTTGCTCGAGATCTGAACACTTTGCGAGAAAAGACCAATGAGCTTGAACTAAAGCCATTGAAGTACAAGAACTCACCAATACACAATAACAATGCTAAACAGGAAATAGCCATGGAGTTGCTACCACGGTTACCACAGTTCGTAGAATTCAACCGACTTTTTAATGTTTGGTAGAATTCTTGATGTTTTGGTAGATTTTGCAAAATATAATTCTCCAAATAAAAGGTACATAAATTTTCTATAGAAATATAATTTTGACAAATTTTTTTTTGTTGAAATAAAATTTTGACAAAATTTTTTAGAAATAAATAGAAATAAAATTTTACAAAAAATTTCTATAGAAATAAAATTTTACAAAAAATTTCTATAGAAATAAAAATTTGACAAAATTTTCTACCGAAATAAAATTTTCTATATAAATAAAATTTTAACAAAGTTTTATATCAAACGAGAAAAAATGTGTACACATAAAATATTGACAAAATTTTCTATAGAAATAAAATTTTGCCAAAATTTTCTATAGAAACAAAATTTTGCCAAAATTTTTTACAGAAATAAAATTTTGCAAAAAATTTTCTATGGAAATAAAATTTCGACAAAATTTTCTATGGAAATAAAATTTTGACGAAATTTTCTATAGAAATAAAATTTTCACAAAATTTTCTATAGAAATAAAATTTTGACAAAATCTATAGAAATAAAACTTGGACAAAATTTTCTATTGAAATAAAATTTTGACACAATTTGTTCTAAAAATAACAGAAAATTTTGTCCAAAATTACAGAAAATTTGGTCCAAATTTAATTTTAGAGCAAATTTTGTCGAATTTTTATTTCAATAGAAAATGTTGTCAAAGCTTTATTTCCATAGATTTTGTCAAAATTTTATTTCTATAGAAAATTTTGTCATAATTTTATTCCTATAGAAAATTTTGTCGAAATTTTATTTCTATAGAATTTTTTTTTGCAAAATTTTATTATCTATAGAATTAATATTTTGACAAAATTTTCTATAGAATTAAAATTTTGAGAAAAATTTCTATAGACATACAATTTTAACAAAATTTTCTATAGACATAAAATATTAACAAAATTTTCTATAGACATAAAATTTTAACAAAATTTTCTATAGACATAAAATTTTGACAAAGTTTTCTAATAAAATAGAAACAATGTGTACACATAGAATATGTGTACACATATTTCTACAGAAATAAAATTTTGCAAAAAATTTTCTATTAAAATAAAATTTTCACAAAATTTTCTAAAGAAATAAAATTTTGACAAAATCTATAGAAATAAAACTTTGACAAAATTTTATATTGAAATAAAATTTTGACAAAATTTTCTATAGAATTAATATGTTGAAAAATTTTCTCTAGAATTAAAATTTTGACAAAATTTTTTATAGAAATAAATATTTGAAAAACTTTTCTATAGACATAAAATTTTGACAAAGTTTCCTACAGAAACAAAATTGTGACAAAAATTTATATAGAAATAAAATTTTGACAAACTTTTCTATAGACATAAAATTTTGACAAAGTTTTCTACAGAAACAAAATTTGACAAAAATTTCTAAAGAAATAAAATTTGGGAAATAAAATTTTGACAAAATTTTCTATAGAAATAAAATGTTGACAAAATCTATAGAAATAAAACAAAAATTTCTATTAAAATAAAATTTTAACAAAATTATCTATAGAAATAAAATTATGACAAAATTTCCATAGAATTAATATTTTGACAAAATTTTCTATAGACATAAAATTTTGACAAAATTTTCTATAGAAATAAAATTTTGACAAAGTTTTCTATAAAAATAGAAAACAAGTATATATGGCCGTAAGTTCGGCCACGCCGAAGCTTATGTACCCTCCACCATGGATTGCGTAGAAACTTCTACTCTAGTCGATGGCAAGGTATCTTAAAACTTCCTAACAACGTAATATATACCACATAGTCCATACGTGGTATATATTAAACTACAAAAGGGTCGATTAAATACGTATGTAATTAAGTATAAAGTTTCTATAGAAATAAAATTTTGAAAAATTTTGACAACATTTTCTATAGAAGTAAAATTTTGACAAAATTTTCTATAGAATTAGAATATGGAAAAAATTTTCTATAGAAATAAAATTTTGATAAAATTTTCTATAGAAATAAAATGTTATCAAAATTTTCTATAGAAATAAAATTATGACAAAATTTTCTATATAAATAAAATTTTGGTAGATGATTCTTAGCTCGAGTGGCAACCATAATTATGAACCGATATGGACCAATTTGTGTGTGATTGGGAATCGGCTATATATAACTATAGACCGATATGGACCAATTTTGGCATGGTTATTAGCGGCCTTATACTAACACCATGTTCCAAATTTCAACCGGATCGGATGAATTTTGCTCCAACAAGAGGCTCCGGAAATCAAATCTGGGGAACGGTTTATATGGCGGCTATATATAATTATGGACCGATATGGACCAGTTCTTGCATGTTTGTTAGAGACTACATTCTAACACCATGTTCCAAATTTCAACCGGATCGGATGAATTTTGCTCCTCCTAGAGGCTCCTGAGGACAAATCTGGGGATCGATTTATATGGGGACTATATATAATTATGGACCGATATGGACCAATTTTTGCATGGTTGTTAGAGACCATATACTAACACCACGTACCAAATTTCAACCGGGTCGGATGAATTTTGCTCCTCTAAGAGGCTCCGGAGTTCAAATCTTGGGATCGGCTTATATATAATTATGGGTCGATGTGGACCAATTTTTGCATGGTCATTAGAGAACATATACCAACACCATGTACCAAATTTCATCCGGATCGGATGAAATTTGCTTCTCTTAGAGGCTCCGCAAACCAAATCGGGGGATCGGTTTATATGGGGGCTATATATAACTATGGACCGATGTGGACCAATTTTTCCATGGTTTTTAGATACCATATACTAACACCATGTACCAAATTTCAGCCGGATCGGATGCAATTTGCTTCTCTTAGAGCAATCGCAAGCCAAATTTGGGGTTCGTTTATATGTGGGCTATACGTAAAAGTTGACCGATATGGACCAATTTTTGCACGGTTATTAGATGCCATATAATAACTCCATGTACCAAATTTCAGCCGGATCGGATGAAATTTGCTTCTCTTAGAGCAATCGCAAGCCAAATTTGGGGGTCCGTTTATATGGGGGCTATACGTAAAAGTGGACCGATATGGCCTATTTGCAATACCATCCGACCTACATCAATAACAACTACTTGTGCCAAGTCGATAGCTTGTTTCGTTCGGAAGTTAGCGTGATTTCAACAGACGGACGGACATGCTCAGATCGACTCAGAATTTCACCACGACCCAGAATATATATACTTTATGGGGTCTTAGAGCAATATTTCGATGTGTTACAAACGGAATGACAAAGTTAATATACCCCCAACCTATGGTGGAGGGTATAAAAAGTGTAGACATAAAATATTGCCAAAACTTTCTACAGAAATAAAATTTTGCAAAAAATTTCCCATAAAAATAAATTTTTCACAAAATTTTCCATAGAAATAAAATTTTGACAAAATTTTTTATAGAAATAAATATTTGACAAACTTTTCTATAGACATAAAATTTTGACAAAGTTTCCTACAGAAACTAAATTGTGAAAAAAATTTATATAGAAATACAATTTTGACAAACTCTTCTATGGACATAAAATTTTGACAAAGTTTTCTACAGAAACAAAATTGTGACAACAATTTCTAAAGAAATAAAATTTGGGAACATTTTTCATAGAAATAAAATTTGTTGTTGTTCTTGATTTCAGCTTAAAACCATGCATTGACTAAACTACAAGTGTAGCTTAACCAATAGAGGAAAAGAATGTTTGTCAAATTTATTTGGGCAAAGCCCTATAGACTGCAAGATGCACTCAAATCGATGATTTGACGGTGGCAAAGGAAAAGAGATATGTTTGTACGAATTTATTTCGGCATAAGCCGGCTATCATGTAAAATCTTTTTTCGGAAGGTTCAAGAATGGTTCACTTTTGGGTTTAGTGAACGGCCTGAATTTATTCTGTAATTGATAGTTTCACTGCAAGTAGAGGATGCTGATGAGGAATGTGGTAATTCCGAAACGTGCGTCCATCTAACCATCTTGCAGTATATAGGGCTTTGACAAACATTATTTTCCTCTGTTGGTTAAGCTACACATGTAGTTTAGTAAATGCATGGTTTGAAGCTGAAATCAAAAACAACAACAATGATTGAAGAAAAAAACCAACAATAAGAAACCAAAACGAAACGAAATAAATTTTGACAAAATATTCCATAGAAACAAAATTTTCTATAGAAATAAAATTTTGACAAATTTTTTATAGAAATAAGTATTTTTGTTTGTTTTGGTGTTTGGTAAAATTTGATCCAAATTTTGGCAGATTATTTATGGCTCGAGTGGCAAACTTGCTTACATGCCGTCTTGACCCATCCACTCCATTCTATAGAACATCTTTCTGGCGTCGCACAGTGGTTCTAAATCGCTTTATTTTGAAAAAAAGTCTGAAACCTTTTTGCTTGATGTGGGATCCACGACCTAACCTACAGGCTTTAAAAGTATATCGCCTCTGGTGTATGAATTTTTTTTTTAGCTGCCAAATCCACAATTTCCTGTATTTTTAAACACAGGAGCCATCTTTTCGACCAAAAAATGCCTTTTGATATTATTTTGAATTATCTATTATTTGTGAATACTTCTCCTGATCGCTTTATAAAACGTTATCACCATCCATCCTTCCGGCGACAGATGCTACTTTGTCTCTATTCTTAGCCGCAAAAAAACAGAGTTGATAGAATTTTTACTTTTCGGTTACTGTAAATAATCCTAGAGAATTTCTGTAATATGGTAGTCCGAATGATTATACGAATATTTGTACAACTAATCATACCAAATTGAATTAATCTTCAGGCGGAAAATATTGTCTTCACTTGTTAATAAATTTGAACCACCGTGAAAATCTACAAAGACCTATCATGATTTCCACAACAAGTCAAAGCAAAAATCTACTTTTCCAAGCTAGACCAAGTCAAGTTAAACTAAAACAGAAGCCATTATGCATTCAACAAACAAATAACTGGGATACCATATCATGGAAACTTTTGCAAACACAGACGCATACACCCACACATACACCATGCACAGACTAACTATGCTATAGCTTGCAAGTCTATGCAAGCTATGGCAAAAGGGACATCAATCGCAAAAGTAACCATAAGCAACTGGTGTTTCCATTCGCCTAAAAGTATACTCAACGCACACAATTGGATGGCAAAGCATAGTCAGCATGGCATACTCATGCACTTTCCAACGCACACACACACAGCTTCTAAACGTCAGACATCCATAACCACTATAAAGTTAATATGATACCACACACCATAAAAGCAGCATGAGATTACCAGGTAAGTTTACAGGCAGGAATTTTGTGTACTACCACATAGCCTGTTACGGCTATAGCGATACGAGTATCATCGTTGCATTAAAATCCTACGACTCATTCGTGCTTACCGGTTAGAACGCTTTCTCTCTCTCTCTACCTCCCTCACTCGCTTGGTCTCTCTCTTTACTTCTTTGTGGCTATTGAATTCCTGTTTGGGATATGCCTAACCGCGAGTATAAACACTAGTCCACAATGGCTCTTCTATATTACAGTGGTTTCTGGTGTTTTTTGTTGGCCATGGTTTTGAAAACAAAGGGAGTTTAACTTTATGCCCTTTTGAGTAAATTGCAAATGCTGAAGATATATTCTAACCGGCTTTTGGGTCTGTTTAATGTCTGTTATTACAAGGAAAAATATCCCATAATAAAGAAATTTTCTCTCTACAGAAAGAGAGGGAGAGAGAGAGAAAATATACTATGAAGGGAATGATGAGAAATATCCCTCAAATGCTAGAGAGCAATTAAATGAGAGAAAATCTCCTTCCGTGCTGGAAAGTAGCAACATTCAACAACTTGGAATATGGGATATTTCTCCTAAGCAAATGACGTCACTGTGGCCATATTTAAGGGGTAGCATAAATGAGAAATGTCCTCATGTCTATCGAATATGTAGTAAATGTTGTGTTTGATTTAACTACCTTGGGAAAGAAGACCCATGTTGCATGTACGGTTGCCACTTGTGCCAAAAATACTCTACCAAAATTTTTACCAGAAATCTACCATATTAAAAAAAATCCTAAATAAATTTGACAAACATATTTTTCCTTTGGTGAGTAAGCTACTCTTGTAGTTTACAAAATTTTACTTCTATAGAAAATTTTGCCAAATTTTATTTCTATAGAAAATTTTGTCAAAATTTTATTTGTAAAGAAAATTGTGTCAAAATTTTATTTGTAAAGAAAATTGTGTCAAAACTTTATTTGTATAAAAAATTTTGTCAAAATCTTATTTCTATATAGGAAAATGTTCCAATATTTTATTTCTAAAGAAAATTTTGTGAAAATTTTATTTCATTCGTTTTGTTTTGTTATTGTTGGCTTTTTTCTTTAATCATTATTGTTGTTTTTGATTTCAGCTTAAAACCATGCATTGACTAAACTACAAGTGTAGTTTAACCAACAGAGGAAAATAATGTTTGTCAAATTTATTTGGGCAAAGCCCTATAGACTGCAAGATGGTTGGATGGACGCACGTTTCGTTGTTATTGTTGGTTTTTTTCTTTAATCATTGTTGTTGTTTTTGATTTCAGCTTAAAACCATGCATTGACTAAACTACAAGTGTAGCTTAACCAACAGAGGAAAAGAATGTTTGTCAAATTTATTTGGGCAAAGCCCTATAGACTGCAAAATGGTTAGATGGACGCACGTTTCGGAATCGCCACATTCCTCATCAGCATCCTCTACTTGCAGCAAAATTATCAACCAATTATTAGAATAAATTCAGGCAGTTCACTAAACCCAAAAGTAAACCACACTTGAACCTTCCGAAAAAAAGGTTTTACATGATAGCCGGCTTATGCCGAAATAAATTCGTACAAACATATCTCTTGCATGGTTTTATTTAAGCTGAAATCAAAAACAACAACAAAGTTTAATTTCTATAAAAATTTTTTGAACATTTTATCTCTATCGGACATTTTTTTAAAAGTCTTATTTCTGTAGAAACATTTTACAAAAATTTTATTTCTATGGAAAATTTTTCCAACATTTTATTTCTATAGTAAATTTGATCAAAATTGTATTTCTATAGAAAATTTTGTCAACATTTTATTTCTACAGAAAATTTTGTAAAAATTTTACTTCTATAGAAAATTTTACCAAAATGTTATTTCTGTAGAAAACATTTACCAACATTTTATTTCTAACGAAAATTTTGTCAAAATTTTATTTCTAACGAAAATTTTGTCAAAATTTTATTTTTATGGGAAATATTTTACAAATTTTATTTCTGTAGAAAAATTTTCCAAAAATTTTATTTATATAGAAAATTTTATCGAAATTGTATTTCTATAGAAAATTTTGTCAAAATCTTATGTCTATATAGGAAAATGTTTCAACATTTGATTTCTATAGAAACTTTTATAAAAATTGTATTTCTATAGAAAATAGAAAATGTTGTCAGCATTTTATGACTATAGAAAATTTTGTCAAAATTTTATTTCTATCGAAAATTTGACCAAAATTTTATTTCTGTAGAAAACATTTTCCAACATTTTATTTGTAAAGAAAATGTTCTCAACATTTGATGTCTATAGAAAATTTTGTAAAAATGTTATTTCTATCGGAAATTTTTTTAAAAGTCTTATTTCTGTAGAAACATTTTACAAAAATTTTATTTCTATTGAAAAACTTTCCAACATTTTATTATACCCTTCACCACTACTGTGGTACAGAGTACAATAAGTTTGTGCATTTGTATGTAACGCCAAGAAGGAGTAATCATAGACCAACCTTTTAGTATACGGATCGGCTTAGAATTAAATTCTGAGTCGATTTAGCGATGTCCGTCTGTCTGTCTGTCCGTCTGTCTGTCTGTCTCTCTGTTGATGTATTTTTGTGTGCAAAGTACAGCTCGCAGTTTTAGTTCGATTGTCCTAAAATTGGGATAAGGTCCTGTTTCGGCTCAAAGACGATCCCTATTGATTTTGGAAAAAATCGGTTCAGATTTAGATATAGCTGCCATATATATATTTCACCGATCTGGTCATAATTGGCGTGTATATCAACCGATCTTCCTCACATTCCGTACATCCGAATATTTTATGAGTCTCGAAAAACATGCAAAATATCAGCCAAATCGGTTCAGATTTAGATATAGCTCCCATATATAGCTTTCGCCCGATTTACACTCACTTGCCCACAGAGGCCAATTTTTTGCTCCGATTTAGTTGAAATTTTGCATAGGGAGTAGAGTTAGCGTTGTAACTATGCGTGCCAAATTTGCTTGAAATCGGTTCAGATTTGGATATATCTCCCATATAAAGCTTTCGCCCGATTTACACTCATATGACCAAAGAGGCCAACTTTTTGCTCCGATTTAGTTGAAATTTTGCACAGGGAGTAGAATTAGCATTGTAGCTATGCGTGCCAAATTTGGTTGAAATCGGTTCAGATTTAGATATATCTCCCATATATAGCTTTCGGCCGATTTACACTCATATGACCACAGAGGCCAATTTTTAACTCCGATTTAGTTGAAATTTTGCACAGGGAGTAGAATTAGCATTGTACCTATGCGTGCCAAATTTGGTTGAAATCGGTTCAGATTTAGATATAGCTCCCATATATATGTTTTTCTGATTTCGACAAAAATGGTCAAAATACCAACATTTTCCTTGTAAAATCGCCACTGCTTAATCGAAAAGTTGTAAAAATGACTCTATTTTTCCTAAACTTCTAATACATATATATCGAGCGATAAATCATAAATAAACTTTTTCGAAGTTTCCTTAAAATTGCTTCAGATTTAAACGTTTCCCATATTTTTTTACTAACATTGTGTTCCACCCTAGTGCATTAGCCGACTTAAATTTTAAGTCTATAGATTTTGTAGAAGTCTATCAAATTCTTCCAGATCGAGTGATATTTAAATGTATGTATTTGGGACAAACCTTTATATATAGCCCCCAACACATTTGACGGATGTGATATGGTATCGAAAATTTAGATCTACAAAGTGGTGCAGGGTATAATATAGTCCGCCCCGCCCGACTTTAGACTTTCCTTACTGGTTTTTATAGTAAATTTTATCAAAATTGTGTTTTTATATAGAAAATTTTGTCAAAATTTTATTTGTAAAGAAAATTGCGTCAAAATTGTATTTCTATAGAAAATTTTGTCAACATTTTATTTCTATAGGAATTTTTTTTTAAAGTCTTATTTCTGTAGAAACATTTTACAAAAATTTTATTTCTATAGTAAATTTTATCAAAATTGTATTTCTATAGAAAATTTATCAACATTTTATTTCTATAGAAAATTCTGTAAATATGTTACTTCTATTGAAATTTTTACCAAAATTTTATTTCTGCAGAAAACATTTTCCAACATTTTAGTTTTAAAGAAAATTTTGTCAAAATTTTATTTCTAAAGAAAATTTTGTCAAAATTTTATTTCTACAAAAGATTTTGTCGAAATTTTATTTTTATAGGAAATTTTTTTACAAATTTTATTTCTGTAGAAAAAATTTCCAAAAATTTTATTTCTATAGAAAATTTTATCAAAATTGTATTTCTATAGAAAATGTTCTCAACTTTTTATGTCTATCGAAAATTTTGTAAAAATTTTATTTCTATCGGAAATTTTTTTAAAAGTCTTATTTCTGTAGAAACATTTTCCAAAAAATTTATTTCTATAGAAAAATTTTCCAACATTTTATTTCTATAGTAAATTTTTTCAAAATTGTATTTCAATAAAAAATTTTGTAAAAATTTTACTTTTATAGAAAATTTTACCAAAAATTTTTTATTCTGTAGAAAACATTTTCCAACATTTTATTTCTAAAGAAAATTTTATCAAAATTTTATTTTTATTGGACATTTCTTACAAATTTTATGTCTAAGAAAATTGTATCAAAATTGTATTTCTATAGAAAATTTTGTCAAAATCTTATGTCTATAAAGGAAAATGTTATTTCTAAAGAAAATTTTGTCAAAATTTTATTTCTAAAGAAAATTTTGTCAAAATTTTATTTCTAAAGAAAATTTTGTCAAAATTTTATTTCTATAGAAAATTTTATTTTTATCGGTATTCTTATTTCTGTAGAAGCATTTTCCAAAAATTGTATTTCTATAAAAAAATTTTCGAACATTTTATTTCTATAGTAAGTTTTATCAAAATTGTATTTCTATAGAATATTTGGTCAATATTTTATTTCTATAGACAATTTTGTAAAAATTTTACTCCTATAGAAAATTTTACCAAAATTTTTTTCTGTAGAAAACATCTTCCAACATTTTATTTCTAAAGAAAATTTTGTCAAAATTTTATTGTTATAGGAAATTTTTTACAAATATTATTTCTGTAGAAAAATTTTCCAAAAATGTTATTTCTATAGAAAATTTTATCAAAAGTTTATTTCTATAGAAAACTTTGTCAACATTTTATGTCTATAGAAAATTTTGTCAAAATCTTATTTCTATATAGAAAAATTTTCCAACATTTTATTTCTTTAGTAAATTTTATAAAAATTGTACTTCTATAGAAAAATTTGTAAAAATTTTACTTCTACAGAAAATTTTACCAAAATTTTTTTTATAGAAAACATTTTCCAACATTTTATTTCTAAAGAAAATGTTGTCAAAATTTTATTTCTAAAGAAACTTTTGTCAAAATTTTATTTTTATGGGAAATTTTGTACAAATTTTATTTCTGTAGAAAAATTTTCCAAAAATTTTATTTCTATAGAAAATTTTATCAAAATTGTATTTCTATAGAAAATTTTGTCAAAATCCTATGTCTACATAGGAAAATGTTCTTTCTAAAGTAAATTTTGTCAAAATTTAATTTCTAAAGAAAGTTTTGTCAATATTTTATTTCTTTAGAAAATTTTGTCAACATTTTATTTCTATCGGAAACTTTTTTACAAGTCTTTTCTGTAGATTTTTTTCCTGTAGAAACATTTTCCAAAAATTTTATTTCTATAGAAAAATTTTCCAACATTTTATTTCTTTAGTAAATTTTATCAAAATGGTATTTCTATAGAAAATTTGGTCAACATTTTATTTCTATAGACAATTTTATAAAAATTTTACTTCTATCGAAAATTTTACCAAAATTTTTTTCTGTAGAAAACATTTTCCAATATTTTATTTCTATAGAAAATTTTGTCAAAATTTTATTTCTAAAGAAAATTTTGTCAAAATTTTATTTCTAAAGAAAATTTTGTCAAAATTTTATTTCTAAAGAAAATTTTGTCAAAATTTTATTTTTATTGGAAATATTTTACAAATTTTATTTCTGTAGAAAAATTTTCAAAAAAATTTTTTTCTATAGAAAATTTTTTCAAAATTGTATTTCTAAAGAAAATTTTGTCAAATTTTATTTCTAAAGAAAATTTTGTCAAAATTTTATTTCTATAGATAATTTTGTCAACATTCTATTTCTATCGGAATTTTTTTAAAAGTCTTATTTCTATAGAAAAAAAAAATGTTATTTCTATAGAAAAATTTTCCAACATTTTATTTCTCTAGTAAATTTTATTAAAATTGTATTTCTATAGAAAATTTGGTCAACATTTTATTTCTATAGAAAATTTTATAAAAATGTTACTCCTATAGAAAATTTTACCAAAATATTTTTCTGTAGAAAACATCTTCCAACATTTTATTTCTAAAGAAAATGTTGTTTCTGTAGAAATTTTATTTCTGTAGAAAACATTTTCCAAAATTTTATTTCTGTAGAAAACATTTTCCAAAATTTTATTTTTATAGGAAATTTTTTACAAATTTTATTTCTGTAGAAAAATTTTCCAAAAATTTTATTTCTATAGAAAATTTTATGAAAATTGTATTGCTATAGAAAATGTTCTCATTATTTTATGTCTATAGAAAATTTTTTAAAAATTTTATTTCTATAGGAAATTTTTTTAAAAGTCTTGTTTATATAGAAACATTTTCCAAAAATTTTATTTCTATAGCAAAAATTTCCAATATTTGATTTCTATAGTAAATTTTATCAAAATTGTATTTCTATAGAAAATTTTATCAACATTTTATTTCTACAGAAAATTTTGTAAAAATTTTACTTCTATAGAAAATTTTACCAAAATTTTTTTTCTGTCAAAAACATTTTCCAACATTTTATTTCTTAAGAAAATTTTGTCAAATTTTATTTCTAAAGGAAATTTTGTCAAAATTTTATTTCTATAGATAATTTTGTCAACATTTTATTTCTACCGGAAATTTTTTTTAAAGTCTTATTTCTGTAGAAAAATTTTCCAAAAATTTTATTTCTATAACAAATTTTTTCAATATGTTATTTCTATAGTAAATTTTGTCAAAATTGTATTTTTGTAAAAAATTTTATCAACATTTTATTTCTATAGAAAATTTTGTAAATATTTTACTTCTATAGAAAATTTTACCAAAATTTTATTTCTGTATGAAACATTTTACAACATTTTATTTCTTAAGAAAATGTTCTCAACATTTGATGTCTATAGAAAATTTTGTAAAAATTTTATTTCTATCGGAAATTTTTTTAAAAGTCTTATTTCTGTAGAAACATTTTACAAAAATTTTATTTCTATTGAAAAACTTTCCAACATTTTATTTGTATAGTAAATTTTATCAAAATTTTATTTGTAAAGAAAATTGTGTCAAAATTGTATTTCTATAGAAAATTTTGTCAACATTTTATTTCTATAGACATTTTTGTCAACATTTTATTTCTATAGGAAACTTTTTTAAAAGTCTTATTTCTGTAGAAACATTTTACAAAAGTTTTATTTCTATAGAAAAATTTTCCAACATTTTATTTCTATAGTAAATTTTGTAAAAATTTTACTTCTATAGAAAATTTTACCAAAATTTTTTTTCTGTAGAAAACATGTTCCACCATTTTATTTCTATAGAAAATTTTGTCAAAATTTTATTTCTAAAGAAAATTTTGTCAAAATTTTATTTCTATAGAAAAATTTGTCAACATTTTATTTCTATCGGAAATTTTTTTAAAAGTCTTATTTCTGTAGAAACATTTTCCAAAAATTTTATTTGATATTAAAAACCCCAATACTTTAGTACGAACAGCCAACTAGTGTTGAACTTTTTTCCACTCTTTTGGGCTCAATTTTGTTGGAAATTTTCCATGGAATAGGTCCTATACTAATATCAAACATTTGGAAGTTCAGGTGGTTTATCCCATCCACATTATTTTTGGTATATCATTTTTAACCAATTAGCATTTATCCATCATAAACGTAAATCGTATAATTTTCTTTCGATTTTTCCTTTTGAAATAATTGCATACTTTCAGGCGGATATGGCCAAACATTCAAGAACATGTTGCATTTAGTGCCACTACAAAAAAAAACAATATTACTTTAAATTTTGATCAAATTGTCTCTTAATGTATACACTGACATTAATTCACTTTAACCTACCTTTTCACTCAGTATAGTTACCAGTTCTTTGGTGATTTTGTGAATCATTTTTTCTCACTCTCGTTTAACAGACGACTTACTTTTGGACAACAATGTTACAAAATGATATTGACGTGCTATAAAATCGATTGTGCTATACTGTAAAAATGGCTCAATTTTTTTGAAAGATATTTCTGATTGTATGGGCTCATATAAATGACAGCAACCACGGCTTTTGTAAAGTTGTCTGACATGGAAATTCACATTTCAAGAAATAAATAGAGATGTACATATCAAACGAAACTGTTTGTTTTTCATGAGAGACCAAATTTTAAATTAACTGTCGACGCAATTGATGTGCACTGACATTTTTAACATTCGATATTTTTGCATTACTGTATACTAGTGAAACATACAGAGAGAGAGAGAGTACACCAGATTCTTGGAAAATGGTTCTGCTAAATTGAACTTTAAATTGAATCATTACTCCTACCTAACCAGAATGGCAAGCCAATCCAGCCAATAAACCATAGCCAACAAAAACGACAAGAAATCAATTCATGTTTAATCACAGAGCAGAAATAACATTAAACCGAGAAACCCGAGCTACCTTGTGTTTGGTGAGTTCAGAAAAAAAATCTGTTGCATACCCGCATACATATAGCATACTTTTTGGATGTTATGTTTGGGCATAAAGAGAATGGGTATGCATGTACATGTATGGCGGGCATATGGGTAAAGGTATAATTTAAAATTTCTGCTATGAGAATTGGTGTATATGAATAATTGATTTCATTTCAACAACAACATCATCGTCGTTGTCCACGCCATCGTTGTAGTCTGTGTAGCTGGTACCTATTGGCCTTCATCAATGACAATGTGACATTTTGTGTCTAGCAAACATTTATCATGAGGTGTTGCCATAACAACTCTTACTACAGACTAACCTTTTTTGATTTTTATATACGGATGTATTTCTCTTCCTCTCTCTTTCGAATAAACAAACACACAATGAGTGTTACAAAAGAGATGAAACTACATCCATTAAAGCTTTATTTTTCGACCAACACATAAACACTCCTTAAACTATGCAATACATATCGATTAAAAGTTTATAATGAAACAAGCAAGTAAGTAGGAAACAGTTAATTAGGGCGATTTATTGATATCCTTACTGACGAGTTATTTACTAAATTAATTTACTTTAAATTTATGGAATTAGATATAAATTAGTTAAATTTATTAAAAAAAATAATTTAATTCGTTTTAAAATTTCTATATTAATTAAATCAGCTTAACATATTAATACAATTTAAACTAATTTATATTTTTCGTTACCTTTGGATATATAGAAAACTCCTTTTTCATTTCATTTGTATGTTCCTCTCAGATTCCATGAAGTATGCATGTTGTTGATCATATAGAGCCCATCTATCCATTTCAAATTCGGCATGTGGTCTGTTGCGAGCTCTAGCAACAATCAAAAATGTGCAAGGCGCATTTCATTCGTCTCGTAATGTCAACATCAGATAAAATTATGCAAAAACTTTCTATAGAAATAAAATGTTGTATAAATTTTTTATGGAAATAAAATTTTGACAAAATTTTCCATAGAAATAAAATTTTGATAAAATTTTCTATAGAATTGAAATTTTGACAAAATGTTCTATAGAATAAAAATTTTGACAAATTTTTTATAGAAATAAAATTTTGACAAAATTTTCTACAAAAAAAATTTAAAAAAAAATAAATATTTCCATAAAAAATAAATTTTTTATGGAAATAAAATTTTGACAAAATTTTC